>NC_068937.1:35841362-35985014 GCF_016801865.2 Culex pipiens pallens | reverse complement strand
TACAAATTGTTTCAAATTTTGATTAAAATAACAAAATTTAAATTTTTCATTTTTTTAATTTCAGAATTAGCCTAGACATTAAATTTCAGATTGTATGGGAATTCGACTAAGAATGTTTTCTGCTGAAAAATTGCTTGAAAATGTCAACACAGATTCCACAGATATACAGAATTGTAACCCTCAAAATACAGAATCACATGTGGCAACCCTGTTCGAAATGTGTTTATTTCTCGGAATTAACTTTCACATCATAATTGTATTTTTTACAACCCCCGGACGACACCCGCAGGGTGGTAGAGTTGCGGGTCTTTGGGGTGTAATTAAACAATTAACAATTTAAAAAGACACTTTCGTTCAACGAATAAAACGCGTGTCTTTCTTCTGACTAACAAAACAATAATAACACTTATGATACTGAGTGCCGCGCTCGTCGGTGTCAGTTTTGGTTCAATCGAACGTCATTTGTCAGTGTGCTTGGAACTCACATGAAACTGAAAAAATATCGAGTGCGGCACTAGAGTTTCAGTTCCAAGATGGCGGCGAAACTCGTGCGGAACTAGCGCGAGTTTCTTCAAAGAAACACTTTGACAGCTCTGAGTGCGGCACTCAGTGTGGAACTAGCCATCAAACGAACGTACCATTATTCACAACAAAGACAACTACCACTTCCTTATACGCACTGTGTTGACAGTCGCAGAGTGACAGACAGCTGTCATCGCGAGTCCAGTGCCGTACACACAAAAAATATTTCCGAATGTTACATCATTTATGATGTAACACTTTTGCACGTCATTAAACATTTAAAGGAGAATGGGCAAATTTGTATGGGAGCTGGTCCAAGGATGTACACAAACGGGACCAACTTTTTTCGAAAAATCTCGCCGAGACATGAAAAAAAGTCTTCTGGACCAACTCTCTAAACCCCGGGGTTCAAAAGTTACATGCTGATGAAGTTTGAGCATTTTGAGTAAAAATATACAAAAAATCGTATTTTTGCTATTTCTAAAATGTTTCATAAAATCTCTGTTTTATTATGGATTTCGATTTTCTTGACTTCATTTGACGCGTATCAGCAAAAACTATGAGTTCTGATATGTCTTAGCATGATTGAAACATGATTTCTCTTGTTTTAATCCGTTTGAACCGTTTGTGCAAGAGGCATCCCATAGAAACAAGTCGAAACTTCAAGGTTTTGAAACCGGATCCAACCCAGACTGCTTCAGTGAGAATGGAAGGCTTCAGTGCAATGTTGTAACAACTTATTGGGATGGTCTGAGTCATCCGAGGACACCTTGGAGTTAAGATCGGTGAGTCTACCGCCGTAACAAGCAAGATGTCGGCGGTTTTTGACCACGGATCATACCCGCATGGCTTCAGTGAGTATGGTAGACTACTATGCTGATGTGTTGGAGTGTCCTGGGTTCTCCTAGGACTCCCTGGAGTTAAGATCTGTTGGTCTACTACCGTAACAAGCAAAATGTCGACCAGTTTTGACAACGGAACATACACGCATAGCTTCAGTGAGTGTGGTAGACTACTTTGCTAATGTGTTAAGATGTCCTGGGTCATCCAAGGACTCCCTGGAGTTATGATCTGTGGAGCTACAGCCGTAACAAGCAAGAGGTCGACGGTTTTTGACCCCGGAACATACCCACATAGCTTCAGACAGTATGGTAGACTGCTTTGTTAATGTGTTGGGATGTCTTTGGTCATCCTAGGACTCCCTTGAGTTTAGATATTTGGGTCACTGTAACAAAAAAAAAAAGGTCGACGGTTTTTAACCCCGCATCATAACCGCATAGATTCAGTGAGTATGGCAGACTGTATTGCTGTTATGTTGGGATGTTCTGGACCATTCCAGGGAGTCCTTGTAACAGCCGTAGACCTACAGATCATAACTCCAGGGAGTCCTAGGATGACCAAAGACCGTCTAAAACCGTCGACATCTTGCTTGTTACGGCGGTAGACTCACCGGTCTTAACTCCAAGGTGTCCTCGGATGACTCAGACCATCCCAATAAGTTGTTACAACATTGCACTGAAGCCCTCTATACTCACTGAAGCAGTCTGGGTTGGATCCGGTTTCAAAACCTTGAAGTTTCGACTTGTTTCTATGGGATGCCTCTTGCACAAACGGTTCAAACGGATTAAAACAAGAGAAATCATGTTTCAATCATGCTAAGACATATCAGAACTCATAGTTTTTGCTGATACGCGTCGAATGAAGTCAAGAAAATCGAAATCCATAATAAAACAGAGATTTTATGAAACATTTTAGAAATAGCAAAAATACGATTTTTTGTACATTTTAACCCAAAATGCTCAAACTTCAACAGCTTGTAACTTTTGAACCCCGGGGTTTAGAGAGTTGGTCCAGAAGACTTTTTTTCATGTCTCGGCGAGATCTTTCGAAAAAAGTTGGTCCCGTTTGTGTACATCCTTGGACCAAATTTGCCCATTCTCCTTTAAATGCAATTTTATGTAAATTTGCAACAAATTACACGTAAAAACATGATTTTACGTGTGATTCAACCGTTTACGTCGAATCTCAAGTTTACATCAACTGAGTTTACATGTGATTCACTTTTTCCGTGTCGAGTAAATTCACATTTTTTTCTGTGTAGGGTCCAGGTGGGGACCACAATTCCAGTCGCCTCAACAGTAATGATGATAATATTAAATTGAAACATGAAATGAATATCAAGTTTTGATGAAATACATGACAATTTTTCCATAGTATTCATTGAAAAACCAAGTAGGCAGTATCCATCATGTGAGAAGTTATTTAAAACAGAATTTTTGGACAAAGTCACTTATTATTTAAGGAAATTGGGAATATCCCTGCATCAATTGAATCAAAACGAAAACTTTTTTCATGGAACTTGTTACGAAACTGTTTTCTACAACGTAATTGATTCTAGAAAGATTTAAAATGAAATGCAGCAATATGACAGAGGATCGAAAAAATAATTTCGGGAACCCATTGGGTAATAACTAATTAAGAGCGAGTTTTTCACCGATGTGAAACAGGTCGTATCGAGGTGCTCCGATTTGGATGAAACTTTCAGGGTTTGTTTGTCTATGCATGAGATGAACTCATGCCAAATATGAGCCCTCTACGACAAAGGGAAGTGGGGTAAAACGGACTTTGAAGTTTGAGGTCCAAAAAACATGAAAAATCTTAAAATTGCTCGCATTTCCGTAAAACTTCATCTTAGATGCATCTCTTAGATGCATTCGAATGGTCTTTTGAAGCTCTTCAAAACGTGCTATAGACATCCAGGATTAGTTTGACTTTTTCTCATAGCTTTTGCAAATTACTGTTAAAAATGGATTTTTTTAAAACCTTAATAACTTTTCCCAACAGCCTCCAACACCCATACTCCCGTAGGTCAAAAGTTAGGGAATTTCATGGACTATAAGCCTACGGTATTAACTTTTTGGCCAACCGCAGTTTTTCTCATAGTTTTACGGTTTTTCTAGAACAAACATTTTACAACGTTGGTTTTTGCCATGTAGGCCGCCATAGCGGCACTTTTTGGTCTCAATTTTGACATATTCGGAATCCTCAGAAAATTTTACATTAGGTTGAGGTGTTGTAATTTTGAATTTGATTGTAAAAAATGCCATTTAGAATTAATTAAAATATTATTTAGCATTTTGTCGGATTAAGGGTAAAACAAGTTTTCGCCTACTTGATACAGCATTTGACGTATTGAGCATAGGGTAAATAAGATCTATTTCTTTTTTCAAAAATGTTTTATTTAATTATTTTTCAAAGCAATATTACAACTCCAATACTTCTAACTTACGTGAAATTGTCCGAGGATTCCGAATATGATAAAATTGAGACCAAAAAGTGCCGCTATGGCGGCCTACATGGCAAAAACCAACGTTGTAAAATGTTTGTTTTAGAAAAATCGTAAAACTATGAGAAAAACTGCGATTGGCCAAAAAGTTAATACCGTAGGCTTATAGTCCATGAAATTCCCTAACTTTTGACCTAAGAGAGTATGGGTGTTGGAGTCTGTTGGGAAAAGTTATTAAGGTTTTAAAAAAATCCATTTTTAACAGTTATTTACAAAAGTTATGAGAAAAAGTCAAACCAATCCTGGATGTCTATATCACATTTTGAAGGGCTTCAAAAAACCATTCGAATGCATCTAAGAGAGTTGGAATTGATGAAGTTTTACGGAAATGCGAGCAATTTTAAGATTTTTCATATTTTTTGGACCTCAAACTTCAATGCCCGTTTTACCCCACTTCCCTTTGTCGTAGAGGGCTCATATTTGGCATGAGTTCATCTCATGTATAGATAAACAAACCCTGAAAGTTTAATCCAAATCGGAGCACCTCGATACGACCTCTAGAACAAACCGAGTAGAATCTACAAATACTGCCTCTTAAATAATCTATGTTTTGCCTTGTTTAAAGCTCAAATTTGTAACCGGGCAATGTGTTGCTGTATTTTCATGACAAATGGTACAACAAATGATTTATATTGGTCGTATTAGGATTTCTAGCTCGGATTTTGTGGTAATTTCTAAAAACGCTAGAAATCTGCAAAATTTGGTTCTCAAACTTTTTTTGGATGTCAAATATTTATAAAATATGGTTGGTCAGAGTCTCCCACGGGTCATAACAAATTTGATAGATATCAACATGAGTGCACCGATTTTCAGCGACGTTTCTGAAGAAATATACCTAAAATCGAAAAAAAATCTTAAAAAAGAATAGTTATACAATTTTTATTATCTTTCAGCTCTCAGAAAAATACACCGTGATTCTAACTTGTGCGAATTTGTTGGAATCTGTGAAACTTTTTGTTCATTTGTGGGGAAAAGAATTGGTTGACATGTTGTTGATTTTTATTGTAAGTTGTGGATTCTTTTACACGCAAAAAAAAGGGTCCACGTAGCCATGAACAAAAAATCACGAATTTAGCAAACCAAACCAAACCAATCATGGTATAAAAATCAATGATGTGCACTTCATGAAGTTATGAACTAGTTCACAAAGATGTGATCCATGTTTAAAGCCGAAAAGTTGCGTTATTTTTAAAAGACGACTGTAACGCTTGGAAACAAAACAGACAAGTTTTGACGTGCTGGCCAGCTGATTGGCGGAATTTGCTTGTGTATTGATTTTTAGAGAGATTTTCCAAGAAATTTTCTTTGCTAATAAATGTGTGTGTTTGTTGAGTGGATTTTCGATCGTTCGACTTCTGGGGGCGGATAGTCCAGGTATGTTTCGTCGGAGGGAAATAGCCACAACGGCTCATGCATAAAGCCCGTGGCTTTTTGGGGGAGGGAAGAGGCTAGCGTTCCAAGAAAAAAGTTGAAATTGTGTATGGTGAAAAGCAACGCAGGGAAGGAGTAGGGGAGTTTGGGTTGGAGGGGCATTTCAAACATTTGTAGCATTTCGATAAATTTAAGTACATAAGTACAGCGGTGCCTGTGTGGACGCGCAGTCCTGTTTTTTTTCGTGTTATTTTCCGTCTCTTTTGTGTCGCTGTTCGGGTAAAAAAATATTCGGAGTGAAAAGTGATTTTTTTTTGTGTGTGCCTTTTGTTTCGCATTTTTGTCGTGAATTGTGTGCTGCGAGGAGAAGATTACCCTCTGAAAATGCAGCGTCATCAGTGCATAATTGGCAAAGGGAGCACGTGGTCGTAAAAAAATATTCAGAGTGAAAAGTGATGTTTTGTGATTTTCAAAGCCCTTCCTATATCATCGTTGATCGGAAGGCACGGCGTCGGGTGGACTGTGTTGCAATTTTTCGAATAAGATTTTATTTTTTTGCGGTGAAAAAGCTATTTCAATATAATGATCGAAAAACGCACTGACAATTTGGATCGTCGAGTTAATAGTGGAGCAAAATAACTGTGTGAATTTGTGTGTTAACCAGAAAGACCTTCCCATAGCATTTTGCTACAAAAAGCTCATGAAAAGATGATTTCAATATAAAGTTATATAACAAATACTATTACGAAAAAAAAAGGTGCAAAAAATGTTTGTACACCTTCCGAAAAATTAACATAAATAATGTTATTTGTTAACAAATCACCATAAATCCAGTCTCCTGACTCCAAATAGGCATCCTTGACTGATTAAAAAATGATTTGGATTGAATATAAAGTTTACTAACTACTTAGTATAAAAGTTTATATAACTCTGGAAATTCTATAAAAAACTTATCTAAACTTAATTTTGCAAAATTTTAATTCAGCTAAATGTCAATATATTACCAAAGAATTGCTAAAAAAACATTTTGGAGTGGGTATAACACCGTTTTGAGGGTTTTATATCGATAGAATAGATTTTTCGTTGGAATTTCGTACCAACCCGGAATTACGTCGTCGGAAAATTCGCTGGCATCCGAACCGGTCCACGATTCACAAGTCAACCTATGTGGCATTGGAAAGGGCATAAAATTTCCGATCTTTTGATACCCATACATATTTTTAAATCAAGACTAGCATAATGGGCGTAATATTGAATGTTTGGCCCTTTTAAAATGTTAGTCTTGATTTAAAAAATTTCAAAATATTTTTTTCGAAAAGATCGGAAAATTTCACGATTGTTTCATGCATTAACATTGATAATCGGACCATTAGTTGCTGAGATATCGTCATTAGAAAATGGTGGGTTGTTTTGGTTGGATTAGGAAAACTTCAATTTTCGTGTTTCTTTTTCTTAAAGCGGCTCTATCTCAGCAACCCGAGGTCCAATCTTTAATGTCTCTTAGACAATTTTATAG
Source organism: Culex pipiens pallens (assembly GCF_016801865.2). Lineage (NCBI taxonomy): Eukaryota > Metazoa > Arthropoda > Insecta > Diptera > Culicidae > Culex > Culex pipiens. Next base: position 35,978,259 of record NC_068937.1, on the reverse strand, counting down.
CAAATTTTCTGAACTTCTCAAAAAAAAAATTTTTTTTGAAATTGTCACTATTTTAAAAAATTGAAAAACTGCTAATATTTCGCTAAAATCAAACTTTCGCTGGCTATATCTTGAAAACGGAGCCCTTTATCAAAAAATCGGTAAAGTACTTTTCGATTCAAATTCAATTTTGCATTAAAAAATTATGTCCAACTTGTTTTTACATGAAACTTCGTTTTTTTCCAAAAATCACTTTTTTTTATCAAAAATTCATAACTCGGCGGCAGATTTTTTGACCATGTTTCTCTATGGCTCAAAAGTTGCGGATTTTTGTCCCCTAAAACATATCAAAAAATCTCGAAAATCGAAAAATATGTATTTTGGGAAATTGAGTTTTAGTGAAAAAAAAGTTGATAAAAAATCCGCAATTTTTTTTCCGTGTACCTATTTTTTTCTCAAAATTCCTCAACAATACCTACAACTTTGTCCAAGACACCAAATTGATCAGAAAATTCACTTAAAAGTTACAGCTGTTTGAACATTTACATACCATTTTTGTATGGACAGCAGCCAAAATTGTATGGAGACTTGTACGGGTGACCCAATGACGCAAAATAGCTTATTTGGTCATAGGGAAGGCCCCCACAAAGCTTAAGTCAAATCAAAAAATACAAAAAATAAAAATGGCCGAATTCGGCCGATTTCGTAGAGAGTTGCTTATGGGTAGGTTTGCATGAAAAGGTTAAAATTTGTGGAGGTTAGTTTGATTTTTTTTTTTGAATATGTGGGATTTATTGGGAAATCGCTGATGAACTTTTTCTGTGAAATAAGAATAATCAAAACTCAATATTTGTGTATGTGTATTATTTTATTGTCTGAGCATTTTCAAAAAAAAAAAAGTTTTTGTGAATGTGGGCAAATTTGTGAAAATATCTGGGAACTTTTGGATTTATTGAAATTTGTGAGTGCATTGGTGGAAATTTTAAAGAATTTGTGGAATTATGTGGGTGTTTATGCGGGACCTTATAAAATTTGTGGAAATTGGGATGATTTCAAATAAATTTTGGGGTGTTTTTGAGAATTTGTGTCCAATCTTCTCGGAAATTGTGAGAAATTTAGGGGGTAGAAGTTATGATTTTGAACTGGTATGAACTTGTGCTTAAAATTGTTTAAACTTCTGTGATTTGTGATAATGATTCGTTTACCTCGTTTCTGGGGGTTTGTGGAAATTTTGAATTGCTATGCAATATTGTTTGAACTGGTGGAAATTTGTGTTTAAACATGTTACATATAATTTGTGAAAAATGTTTGTGTAAATTTACATGAGTTTGTGAAAATAAGCAGAATTTTATGTTACCTTGTATAAGAATTTGTGGAAATTTTTGAGGATTTGCAAGCGATATTTTTATCCGGGAACATCTTAACTCAGCTCCAACTTCAAGCCCAATCAGATCACCCTGAGCCACGCACAAATTCCTTGCGCCAAGCCCCCCCCGAGGGGACAGCTTCCGTCGGAATCCCAAGGCGAAACAAAAAAAGAAAGAACTCCCCCGCATGACCAGAGCGCAGTCTGCAAATTGTCCACATTGCACATTTTGTGAAGATTCGTCGCCTGGTCGTGGTTGATCGTGCTGCTGATGACGATGGCCACTTCAAGCGCTCCACGTGGTGGCACGCAAAATTCGTGGAACTCTGCACACTGTCCGTTCGCATTCCGATGGACTCTAGCTGGCGAGCGTGATATCCCTGTTTGGAATGCGCAATGTGGTGGTCATCTGCTGGTTTTGGGTGCCCTCCACGTGGGAATGTCCCCTCGGGGGGTGAGGCGGAAAAAACCGGCGGTCCAGAAGGCTTTCTTGTACACGCAACACAACGACGATGACCAGCAGCAGTGACCACATTCCGGACGAACCGGCCCGTTTTGGCATCCCACAAGTGCTGCACCCTGTGGGAAGCTCCGGAACCGAAACGAAAGGGGACGGTCAACCGTCCAGCATAAACAAGTAGGGCAATTCGGCAAAAGTCATACACACACAGCTCAAAATTCAATTGTTTTGACCTGCGACAGTCATGTCCAATTCGAGGCCCATTTACAACCTCTAAAGGCCTGCTGTAATTGATGACCCCGTAGGCCTTAGTAGTGTTTGAACCTTAAGGACTAGCCGACATGACCAGCAGAAACAGACAAAACCATGTTATTTGGACTTCTTGTTCTGTTGCAGCAGAGCCGCAGACCTGCATTGTTTGTACCAAGAAGGAGCCATTCCGGATGGTTTCGGAAGTTGCACGGATGAGGAAACGCATATGGCGTACAGAGAAGGCAGCAACCGCCACCGCAGCCATCGCTGGAGAGCTGAGAACCACGAGTATTGGAGAGGAGGTTTGCAGTGAAAATGTTGGCACACACTTCTCTAGTAGAAACTCCTCAACAATGGTTTGGTGTGGCGAGAAATGGTTTGAAAATGGTGTTCTGGTAGGACTTGTAAATGATCTGATGATGTGAAGTAAAAATTTGATGAAGTTTTACCAAGAATTAATAAAGTAATTAAAAACACACTAATTTCCTCAAAAAATGGACAAAAACAAATCGACTGTAGTGAACAAAATTGCTGTCAAATCAATCAAGAAATTTATGTTCCCCAAACAGAGGAAATCCGTAACCTGCTAATAACCTCGCACACTTAAACGGTGCAAAAGCACTTTTCCACACCCACATTTCCCCCGGGAAACTTCAACAACTAAATTAGTTTATTATATGGCCTCCTCCTCGTGCCCTTCACCTTCTTCCCCCTTTTCGCCACAGATTTTGATCCCCAACCTGTCAAACTTTACCGTGTGGGGGAGGGGCGGCACACGCGGCTGTTCGGTTTTTAGCTCGAAAACGAATAAATTTAAATTTCCATTTCGCATTTTACGACACACTGTTTGGCCTCAAGCCGCTGCTGCTGCGCGCGTCACCGACTTTTCCGACGACGACGACGCCACTCAGATTCGCATTGTTGAGCTGTGAATAGCAGCTTTTCCCCCACTCCACCCTGCCTTCGTTGCTCGAGGTTTTCCCTTCTCCAGGGTCGGTCGGTGTGTGTGTGTGTGTGGCTTTCTGTCGTAACCTCGGCCTCACTTTACAGCTGTTGAATTTTTCGAGGGAAAAAAAAGACGAGAAGCGGCCGTCAACCGAGGAGTCACTTTTCACGACCACGGCCTGGTTAAGCTTGTTAAAACAGGGAGTGATTTTGAAATCATTTTTTTTTTTATTGTGAAATATGATGAATTGGCTTTACGTTAGAGAACATCAAGCTTAAAAAAATAACAAAATTAATTCAAGATTTAATATTAACTCAATAAGTTTGTCAATTTTTCTTTGAAAAGTTATCTAAAATAGTTATTAAATTTGAGCAACTCTCTACGAAATCGGCCGATTTCGACAATTTTTATTTTTTGTATTTTTTTATTTACACGGAAAAAAATTGCAAATTTTTTAATCAACTTTTTTTTTCACAAAAACTCCATTTCCCAAAATAAGTTTGTTTTGATTTTCGAGATTTTTTGATATTTTTTAGGGGACAAAAATCCGCAACTTTTGAGCCATAGAGAAACATGGTCAAAAAATCTGCCGCCGAGTTATACATTTTTGAAAATATAGTGATTTTTGGAAAAAAATAGAGGTTTCATGCAAAAACAAGTTTGACATTATTTTTTAATGCAAAATTGAATTTGCAATCGATAAGTACTTTACAGATTTTTTGATAAAGGGCTCCGTTTTCAAGATATAGCCACCGAAAGATTGATTTTAGCGAAATATTTGCAGTTTTTCAACTTTTAAAAACAGTGACCATAAGTGACCATTTCTAAAAATATTTTTTTTGAAAAGTTCAAAAAATTTGCTATAAAATTGTTTAGAGACAATGAAGATTGGACCTCGGGTTGCTGAGATAGAGTCGCTTTAAGAAAAAGAAACACAAAAATTGAAGTTTTCTAAGTCTCACCAAAAAAACCCAACATTTTCATTGTTATCCGAGCATTCGTTGGTGAAGGTTGTCTGAATCAACATGACTCGTCGCGTCCCGGCGCAAAACGCCGGCAATATTGCCCTACCTGCGGCTCAAGCAGGCAAAAAAGTGGGAATTTCCAAAAGGAAGGTTGAGGCCTCAACTGATGGCCAAAAACCGGGGATTTCCAAAAGGAAGGTGCTTTTGGAAGTGACATCGAACAGCAAAAAGACGAAAAAGAGCGACGGTACTGTACCGATGGATGAGGAGGAGGAGAACTCTTCATCGCACGAGGAGCAGCTTTTGAAGAACAACAAGTTTGCTGGACTGCCTGACGAGGACCAGGTAGCGGAAGCAAAAGAGAATGAAGTGAAACAGCGAAAGGAGAAACTGCCTCCTTTTTATGTGAGGCAATCAGCAGCAACGATCGACTTTCGTGCGGGGCTGGTTGAACTCATCAAGTCTGGGAAAGTCCTAGGCAACATTCGTTTGTGTCAGGACGGATTTAAGGTGCTGGTGCAATCCAGGCAGCACTATCAACTGGTCAAGGATTACTTGACCGAAAACGAGGCGGAGTACTTTACCCATGATGTCGTCATGGATAAGCCGTTCAAAATCGTCGTCAGAGGTCTGTACGACATGCCAGTGGAGGAATTAGCTGCCGAGCTAAAAGTTTTGAAACTGGATGTGTTGGCCGTGCACAAAATGAGCCGACGCAACAAAGACATCAAGTACCGTGACCAGCTCTACCTGCTGCATTTGGCTAAGGGATCGACGACGCTTCCTGAGCTGAAGGCAATTCGAGCGGTTTTCAACATTATCGTGTCGTGGGAGCGATACCGACCAGTGCATCGTGACGTCACACAATGCTTCAACTGCCTGGGTTTCGAGCACGGAGGTAAGAACTGCCACCTGAAGCGTCGTTGCGCCAAATGTGGTACCGATGCGCACATCACATCCCAGTGCATCCAAGATTCGCTGGTGAAGTGCCTCAACTGCAACGGTGAGCACTCGTCAACCGACCGAAAGTGCCCCAAGAGAGCTGAGTTCGTGAAAATTCGGCAGCAAGCATCGACGAAGAATCAGCCTCAGCGTCGTAGAACTCCTCCAGCCCTGGTGGAGCAAAATTTTCCACCTCTTCAACCGCGACGCCAGGTCCCGAACTTGGCACCGTTGCCGTTGGATCCCAGGAAGAGAGCTGAGATGAATCATCCACGGCCGGTTCCAGCCAGGAGCCGAGACCGCCACCACCGGGCTTCAGCCAGGAGCCAAGACCAACCCAAGAACCAGCAGTTGAGGAAAATGGTAATGATCTTTACACCTCAACCGAACTCCTCAATATTTTCAAACAGATGTCCGCTGCACTGCGTGGATGCAAAACCAAGCCCCAGCAGATTGAAGTGCTGACCTCGTTCGTCATCCAGTATGGATCGTAGGTCCCTCAAGCTGCTGAATTGGAACGCTCGCTCCATTAGGAGGAAGAATTTAGAGCTAGTGGATTTTCTTCGCGAGAAGGAGATCGACGTAGCTGCCATCACGGAAACTCATCTGCAGCCCGGTGAAAAAGTTTATCTGCAAAACTACAAGATCGCGACGCAGCTCGATAGGACCACCTCTGGAGGAGGAGGTGTGCTTGTCGCTGTTCATCGTGATCTCAAGCCACGCCGGCTGCCACACTTAAAGCTGGACATCATCGAGGCCGTTGGGGTGGAAATTCCCACTTCTGTTGGCCCAGTACTCTTCATTGCTGCATACTGCCCACGTCAGGTGAATTCCAGAGATGGTTCAGCAGCAAAACTGAAGGGCGATATCCAGAAGCTGACACGGCGGAGCGCAAAGTAAATCATCGCTGGTGACCTCAACGCGAAGCATGAAGTTTGGGGCAACAGCAGGAGGAATCGGAACGGAGTGATTCTGCACAACGATCTGCAAAACGGATACTACAACGTTGTGAGTCCGGATCGTCCAACGAGGGTTGCTCGGTCTGGGAATCACTCAATCATCGACTTCTTCATTACCAATATGGCTGAGAACGTGGCTCATCCTGAGGTATTTGAAGAGTTGAGTTCTGATCACTATCCGGTGGTTGTGGAGGTTGGAGCTTCCGTTACTCCGCAGCGGCAACCAACCCGGAAAGATTACCACAACGTTGACTGGCAGCAGTTTCAGCAAGTGGTCGACAGCAACATCGACTATGATCAACACCCGGAAACTTCTGCTGATATTGATCGTTCGCTGGAGGTGATCCAGCAGGCTATCAACCAAGCAGAGGCTGCCAACGTTCGGGAGGTTCCTGTTAATTTTAAGGTAACTGATATTGACGTAGATACTAAACACTTGATTAGACTTAGGAATATTTATAGGAGACAATATCAACGGACTGGGGACTATGACAAAAAGATTTCAGTTAACAATTTGAACAAAATCATACAAGACCGACTTGACAATATTAGAAATCAAGAATTTTCAAAACATGTAAGCCAGCTTGGGAATTATTCAAAACCATTTTGGAAACTTTCAAAAGTTCTTAAAAACAAACCAAAGCCTATTCCTCCTCTTATTGTTGAGGATTCTCCTTTGATTACATCCGAGGAGAAGGCAAATGCACTTGGGCTTCATTTTGTTAGTTCACACAATCTTGGCGCTTCCATGACCAGTCGTAAAGAAACATCAGTAGCCAATAGTATTTCAACAATCAATGACTCTACCTTTGAATTTCCTGCAGATTCCCATGTTTCTGGTGAGGAAGTCAAAGTTGCAGTAAAACAAATGAAAAATATGAAAGGTCCAGGCTTTGATAACATTTTTAATCTGGTGTTGAAAAAACAGAGTGATCAGTTCTTTCAACATCTAGCCAATATTTTCAATAAATGTTTGCAACTTGGTTACTTCCCCACCAATTGGAAACTGGGCAAAGTCATACCAATTTTGAAGCCTCAAAAAAATCCAACATCGCCAACAAGTTATCGTCCCATTAGTCTTTTGAGTAGTCTGTCCAAACTCTTTGAGAAGGTCATCTACTCAAGGCTTTTGGATTTTACCAATGATAATAATATAATTTTGAATGAACAGTTTGGCTTCCGTAAGGGACATAATACTGCTCATCAGCTTACGAGAGTAACCAAAATCATCAAGCAGAACAAGCTTGAGTCTAAATCAACTGCTATGGCTTTGTTGGATGTTGAAAAGGCTTTTGACAATGTTTGGCATGATGGTTTGATACATAAACTGCATTTATACGGTTTGCCAATGTATCTTATCAAAATTATCCAGCACTATCTTTCGGAGAGATCGTTTAGGGTTTTTCTGAATGGGATTGCTTCTGGATTATTCAACATTGATGCTGGGGTTCCCCAAGGAAGTATTCTTGGCCCACTTCTGTACAATATTTTTACATCTGATTTGCCTACTCTTCCTGGTAATGGTGTGTTGTCACTTTTTGCTGATGACACTGCCGTTATTTATAAGGGTAAAATAACCAGATATTTAGTTGGCCGTCTTCAGAAGGGTCTTGACGTTCTTTCCGAATACTTTGGCGACTGGAAAATTCGCATTAAATGCAGCCAAAACTCTAACCATCATTTTTCCACTTTCCAAATCGGCCAGATTTGCCCCAAAGGATGATGTTTTGATAAAAATGAATGATGTTTCGATACCCTGGTCAAAGGAAGTTGTCTACTTAGGTCTCATACTTGACTCGAAACTTTTGTTTCGGCATCATGTAGACAAAATATTGAACAAGTGCAGCATTCTCATCAGGTGCTTGTACCCTTTAATTAACAGAAAATCAAAGCTTTCTTTGAAAAATAAGTTAGCAGTATACAAACAAATAATTTACCCCGTTATTGAGTATGCAGTACCTGTTTGGGAGTGTTGCGCTAGAACTCATAAATTGAAGCTCCAGCGTGTCCAAAACAAGGTACTCAAAATGGTTTTGAATGTTCCTGGCTGGACAAGATCAAGTGAGGTTCATGAATTAGCAGAAGTAAAAACGTTGGATCAGAAGATTCAAGAGAAATGTTTGAAATTCAGGGAAAAATGTGCTATATCTGAATACCCCTTGATTCAAGGATTGGTTTAGTTTATGGTAAGTTTAAGTTAGTTTTAGGTTAGGTTATGTTTTCTTAACTTTTTTTTTTCCTCATTGTACCTAGTGTTACACAAATGATAAATCATATACTTTTAAAGTAAGAAAAATGAACAGTGTTTAAATCACGAAAAGCAAACTAAAGCTGAAGAGCTACAGCTGACCACTTATTATGTAAACCAAATGTAATTATTATAAGAAAGATTCAATAAAGTATATTTAATTCAAAAACCCAACATTTTCTAATGACGATATCTCAGCAAATAATGGTCCGATTTTCAACGTTAATACATGAAACATTCGTAAAATTATCCGATCTTTTCGAAAAAAATATTTTGATTTTTTTTAAATCAAGACTAACATTTTAAAAGGGCCAAACATTGAATATTACACCCATTTAAAATTCTAGTCTTGATTCAAAATAATTCAAAATATTTTTTTCGAAAAGATCGGAAAATTTCACGGATGTTTCATGTTTTCACATTGATAATCGGACCATTATTTGCTGAGATATCGAGATTGAATGGTGGGTTATTTTGGTGAGATTAAGAAAACTTCAATTTTCGTGTTTCTTTTTCTTAAAGCAACTCTATCTCAGCAACTCGAAGTCCAATCTTCAATGTCTCTTTGACAATTTTATGGCAAATTTTCTGAACTTTTCAAAAAAATATTTTTAGAAATGGTCACTTATGGTCACTATTTTTAAAAATTGAAAAACTGCAAATATTTCGCAAAAATCAAACTTTTGGTGGCTATATCTTGAAAACGGAGCCCTTTATCAAAAAATCTGTTTAGTACTTATCGATTGCAAATTTAATTTTGCATTAAAAAATAATGTCAAACTTGTTTTTGCATGAAACTTCGATTTTTTCCAAAAATCATTATTTTTTCAAAAAATCATAACTCGGCGGCAGATTTTTTGACCATGTTTCCCTATGGCTCAAAAGTTGCGGATTTTTGTCTCCTAAAACATATCAAAAAATCTCGAAAATAAAAAAAATACGTAATTTGGGAAATTGAGTTTTAGTGAATAAAAAGTTGATTAAAAAATCTGCAATTTTTTTTCCGTGTACCTATTTAAAAGTCCTCAACAATACCTACAAATTTGCCGAAGACACCAAATTGATCAGAAAATTCAATCAAAAGTTACAGCTGTTTTAATATTTATACCATTTTTGTATGGACAGCAGCCAAAATTGTATGGAGACTTGTATGAATGAACCAATTACACAAAACAGTTTATTTGGTCATAGGGAAGGCCCCCACAAAGTTTGAGCCAAATAAAAAAATACAAATAAAATCCATTTCCGGTTTTGGTAGCAAATTGATCATTTGTTAAATTTTATGACCCTGACAACAATTTAAATATTTTTCAATAATTCAATATGTTTGGCTTTAAAAATCAGGAGGCAAAACACAACTTTTTCAAAAAACTTCAAAATTTCTATGCAAAGATGGTCCACTAGGGTGCCCAGAATATGGGACTATTTCTCAGAACCTCGCTCCACAAGCTGAATATTGTTCCTTGACCTATTTTAGGACTATGGGCCAAATATGAGCAAAATCGGTCATCATGTACCCATTGATTCTTGGAGATAAAGTTTGTATGGGAAAAATCGAAAATTTATTCATGGAAAATCCAAGTTTCTTACGGTTTGGTCTGCACGGTGCACTACTTCCATCCAAATATTCCCTAAAGTGAGACTCTTGTTGAAAATTTAATGCTCTACAACTTTGTTAAACATACTAAAGCTGTAAAACTCGATCTTGATAAGTTATAAGGCCGATGCAAATGTTTAAAAAAGTTTTTGTCCCTCGGCCCTAGCCGAGGTCAAGGGGAGGGCAAAAAAATAAAAAAATATAAAAATTTAAATAACAAGCCATAGTCATAAAAGTGTTTTAAAATGCATTTTACACAAGTTCAGTTGTTTTGCAATCATTAGTTTTCAAAAAATCTAAGATCTGACAAAAACAAAAATTGCATCAAAAAAAAAAAAAAGATTTTGCATCGAAAATTTTCAAAAAATCTTAAGATTTTTTAGTAAACCCAAACATGCTAAACATGATTTTAAACGCAGGAGAATGTATATTAATTTGATTTCAGCTGGTTGCACTTGAATTTTCATTGAAATTTTGAAGGTAATTGTAAAAATATTTTTTTTTGCCGCCTGATTTTTCAGGCCAATTTTGAAGGGAAGGGGGGAAAAAAAACTTTTAAAAATATTTGTACCAGCCTAAGCGATTTAAAAAAAAGTCATTTTTGTATGAAATACATTTTTTTCATCAGCTTTAGAAACGGTATCAATGGGTACATCACATCCAATTTCGCTCAAAATTTGCACAGATGCTTAAAATTACCCAAAAACCGTTTTCCGCTTTTAGAGCAGGGGGTCATTTTTTTGCTGTCCACACTTCATACAAAAAATATTTGTGATCTATGGAGATTGTCCACTAAGGGGGGAGGGGTTGGTCTGAGATTTCTGAAAAAAAAGTGTCCACGTCGTTTATGGAAGATCCCTTATTTAGTTTTACATAACTGCACACTCAACATTGTTCATTTCAAAATGCGTCACGTTTATTTTTGATCTTTTGTTAAAAAAACATTTTCCAAAAGCCCAAAAGTGCTCAATTTGATTGAAAAAGCAAACAAAAAGTATTTTTTAAAGTATAGATTTGATTTCACACTTTTTTAGATGATTATTTATATATATTTTTTAAATTTAGTTCGATGCAAATATTTTTAAATATTATGTTAGCCTAGGGTGTAAACAAAATATGTTTATAAAACTTCAAAATTGCAATAAAAAAATTCAAAAAGCATTTTCTCGCGTTGATAAACATGTTTTGGCTCATTTTAAAATATTTAGATATTTTGTGAAAATTCCGATGCACAAAAGTGCATTTTTTTCGCAAATAAAGTATCGTCAATTCTTGAATATTTTAAATAATTCCATTTCAGCAATTCCATTTGAAAATAGCCTAAACCGAAAAAAAAGTTCTCCGATCGGGCTCAATTTTTTTCTGGGATTTCCTTGGTCAAAATAATTAGACCTGTATTTTTTTGTTTGGCCATTGGGGTGACCTACATTGTGCTAGGGTGATTAGAAAAATGACAATTTTCGTAATTTTTCGCAAAAACCACATTAACAAATCATATCTTCCCGCCATTTTATCCGATTTTTGCTGTATAAGACGCAAAAGAAAGGTGACTAGTTTAGCTATTTGAGAAAAAATCTAGCTTAATATTATAAAAAATCGTATGAAAACTCTTTAAATGGCGTTCCGACCGTGTCTGGATCAAAGAGCCTATATCTGATTTTTTTTAGCGGATTTCACTTAACATATCAAAAAATGCCCGATCGGAGAACTTGTTTTACGGTGTAGGCTCTTTTCAAGTAGAATTGCTGATTTTTTATATTTCTTATTTTTTTCAGGATTTTTTGAAATGTTCTAAAAAAATGTGAAAGTAGTCGCTAAGGCCAAAATTTTGTCGAGTGCTAAGGCCGTTGCAAATATTTTTTGAAGTTTATGTCCCTCAACTCTGACCAATGTCGAGGGGGGGGGGGGGAAGTGGGGTGGGGGCAAAAAAAATAAAAATGCATTATACACCTGTTCAGTTGTTTTGCAATCATTAGTTTCCAAAATATCTAAGTATTGACAAAAAAATATTTTTCTGCAAAAAAAAAATAAATAAATGAATAAAAAATTGCGGTGCTGTACATTACAGTTCTATAAAAATTCCAGATAATTTTAATCCAGCCCAAACAACAGTATTTCGAAAAATATTTTTTTGCCCCTTGATTTTTTGGACCAATTTTAAAGGAATGGTGGGGTGAGGGGGGATATACTTTGAAAAATATTTGCAACGGCCTAACTCAACTTTACTATATGAATATTTGTGTCAAAATATTAAAACATTGCGGCACTTTTCCGTCGTACTTAATTATTACTCAACAGATGCGGGATTTTGCCCCGTTAACAAATCAAATAAATTAAAGATAAAAAAAAGGGCATTTCTAAATTCCCTGTACTTTTTCCCAAATAGTCCTCATCAACCAATTACATTGTAGGTATTGATGAGGACTATTCTGAAAAAGGGATGCACGGAAAAAAAATGCGATTTTTAACTAACTTTTTCTCACAAAAAAAAAAATCCGAAAATCCGTATTTTATAATTTTTGAATTTTTTATGTGTTTTTTGGGACAAAATCCCGCATCCGACTTGTTATGATTTTTTTTAAATAATGATTTTTTTCAAATCCTGTACTTAAAATTTTTTGATCTCTTTTTTAATATCGAAGAGTACTTTAGATTTTTTTTATTAAGTGCACCGTTCCATCCAGTTTCAGTTTTTTTTTTTAAATAATGTCCATGACGTCCACTCCTGATTTTTTTTCGAAAATGAACAAAATTTTCTCTGTTTGTTTCGTATTTCAACAACCAATGAACAAAAGATAAATAAAAATATAAAAAACATGAAAATTGAAGTTTTCTAAGTCTCACTCAAACAACCCTTCATTTTCTAATATTGATATCTAAGCAACTAATGGTCCAATTTAAATTGTAAAATATGAAACATTCGTAAAATTTCCGTTTTTTTTTTTTGAAAACAATATTATAATTTTTTAATCAAGACTTAACATTTCAAAAGGGCGTTATATTGAGGGAAGACAATCACCCTGGGTAATTTTCTATCAACTCACACGAAATCGGGAAAAGTTGCCCCGACCCCTCTTCGATTTGCGTGAAACTTTGTCCTAAGGGGTAACTTTTGTCCCTGATCACGAATCCGAGGTCCGTTTTTTGATATCGCGTGACGGAGGGGCGGTACGACCCCTTCAATTTTTGAGCATGCGAAAAAAGATGTGTTTTTCAGTAATTTGCAGCCTGAAACGGTGATGAGATAGAAATTTGGTGTCAAAGAGACTTTTATGTAAAATTAGACGCCCGAATTCCGAAAAACGCATTTTTCATCGAAAAAAAAAACACTTTAAAAAGTTTTAAAACTCTGCTATTTTATGTTACTCGACTGTAAAATTTCTGGAACATGTCATTGTAAGGGAAATTTAATGTACTTTACGTGACAAAAACCTTACTTACAAGGATCACATTGAAAGTATCCAGGTTAAATGTAACAAATATATTAAATGTTTGTATCCACTTATAAACAGGAATTCTAGACTTTGTCTCAAGAATAAACTGTTAATTTATAAACAAATTTTCAGACCTGCCATGCTTTATGCCGTGCCGATCTGGACAAGCTGTTGCTTAACCAGGAAGAAAAAACTTCAGAGGATTCAGAACAAAATTCTGAAAATGATTCTGAAACTTCCTCCCTGGTTCAGCACCAGTGAACTTCATCAATTAGCCGAAGTTGACACTTTGGATGTTATGTCCAATAAGATAATTGATGCATTTCGACAAAAATCATTGCAGTCTTCAGCTGCATTGATCCGCTCTTTATATAGTTTATAAGTTAGTTTTAAGGTATCCCTTTTCCCTTTTGTACATGTAGGACCTCCTACATTTGAAATCACTGAATAGCGAAAGCTACAATATTTCATGAATAAATGAAAGTTGCTAGTATTTAAAATTGAGGTGAAAAGTCATCGATTGTGATTGGACACTCAATAATATTTTAACTGAATGAATGTATATGGAAAAGAAAATCTGAATAAATATAAATTAAAAAAAAAAAAAAATGTACACCATATTCTTTTTTTAAGTCACCTTTTTTTAAACGATTCTCGATTTACGCAACTTTTTTTAAGTCATGACTTAAAAGAAGAATTTCCATGACTTAAATCGAGAATATGACTTAAATTAAGAATCTTTGAGAATTCGTAATTTTTCGGAGAGTTTTCAAAATGTATGAATTGTATGTTATTAAGTTATGATATTAAAACATGTAAGCATAGTTTTGGAACATCTGGGATGTTCTAGTCCATCCGAAACTTCCGGAAATTTTGAGCAAGAGGTTTACCAAAGAAACAAGTCGAAACTTCAAGATATTGACTACGGATCCTACCCAGACTACTTTAGTCAGTGTGGTAGGCTACAGAGCATTGTTGTAAGAACTTATTGGGATGTCCTGGGTCATCCAAGAACTCCCTGGAGTTAAGATCTGTGAATCTACCGCCGTAACAAGCAAGATGTCGACGGTTTTTGAACCCGGAACATACCCGCATAGCTTCAGTGAGTATGGTAGACTACTTTGCAGGGGTGTTGGGATGTGTTTGGATGTTCTGGGTCATCCAAGGACTCCCTAGAGTTAAGATCTGTGACTCTACCGCCGTAACGAGCAAGAAGTCGACGGTTTTTGAACCCGTAACATATCCGCATAGCTTCAGTGAGTATGGTGGACTACTTTGCTGGAGTGTTGGGATATGCTTGGATGTCCTGGGTCATCCAAGGACTACCTGGAGTTAAGATCTTTGAATCTACCGCCGTAACAAGCAAGAGGTCGACGGTTTTTGAACTTGGAACATACCCGCATAGCTTCAGTGAGTATGGGGGACTACTTTGCTGGAGTGTTGGGATATGCTTGGATGTCCTGGGTCATCCAAGGACTCCCTGGAGTTAAGATCTGTGAATCTTCCGCTGTAACAAGCAAGAGGTCGACGGTTTTTGAACCCGTAACATACCTGTATAGCTTCAGTGATTATGGTGGACTACTTTGCTGGGGTGTTGGGATGTGTTTGGATGTCCTGGGTCATCCAAGGACTCTTTAGAGTTAAGATCTGTGAATCTACCACCGTAACAAGCAAGAAATCGACGGTTTTTGACCCCGGAACATATCCGCATAGCTTCAATGAGTAAGGTAGACTAGTTTGCTGGGGTGTTGGGATGTGTTTGGATGTCCTGGGTCATCCAAGGACTCTTTAGAGTTAAGATCTGTGAATCTACTACCGTAAAAAGCAAGAAGTCAACGGTTTTTGACCCCGGAACATATCCGCATAGCTTCAATGAGTATGGTAGACTAGTTTGCTGATGTGTTGGGATGTTCTGGGACATCCAAGGACTCCCTGGAGTTAAGACCCATGGGTTCACCGCTTTAACGAGCAAGTGGTCAATAGTTATTGACTACGAGACATACCCGCATAGCTTCAGTGAGTATGGTAGACTACTATGATGATGTGTTGGGATGTTCTGCGACATCCAAGGACTCCCTGGAGATAAGATCTATGAGTCTACCGCCGTATCAAGCAAGAGGTCAACGGTTTTTGACCTTGGGACAGACCCGCATAGCTTTAGTGAGTACGGTTGACTACTTTGCTAATGTATTGGCCTGTCTTGGGTCATCCAAGAACTCCATTGAGTTATAACACGAGGGTCTACGGCTGTAAAAGGACTTTCTGGAACGGGACATAACAGCAAAGAAGTCTATCATACTCACTGAAGCTCTGCGGATATTTCCCAAGGTCAAATACGTCGACCTCTTGCGTTTTACGTCAGTTGACCCACAGATCTTAACTCCAGGAAGTCCTTGAATGTCCCAGAACATCCCATCATATCAGAAAAGTAGTCTACCATACTCACTGAAGCTATGCGGATGTGTTGCGGGGTCAAAACCTGTTGACCTCTGGTTTGTTACATCGGTAGACCCACAGATATTAACTCCAAGGAGTTCTTAGATGTCTCAGAACATCTCAAAACATCAGAAAACTAGTCTACCGTATCCACTGAAGCTATGCGGATATGTTCCGGGGTCAAAAACCGTCGACCTCGGGCTTGTTACGGTGGTAGACCAACAGATCTTAACTCCAGGTAGTCCTTGGATGTCCCATAACATCCCAACACATCAGCAAACTAGTCTACAATAATCACTGAAGCTATGCGGATATGTTTCGGGGTCAAAAACCGTCGACCTCTTGCTTGTTACGGCGGTAGACCCACAGATCTTAACTCCAGGGAGTCCTTGGATGTCCCAGAATATCCCTAAACATCAGCAAAGTAGTCCATCATACTCACTGAAGCTATGCGGATATGTTCCGGGGTCAAAAACCGTCGACCTCTTGCGTGTTACGGCGGTAGATTCACAGGTCTTAACTCCAGGGAGTCCTTGGATGACCCAGAACATCCATACACATCCCAACACCCCAGCAAAGTAGTCCCCCATACTCACTAAAGCTATGCGGATATGTTTCGGGGTCAAAAACCGTCGACCTCTTGCTTGTTACGGCGGTAGACCCAAAGATCTTAACTCCAGGGAATTCTTGGATGATCCAGATCATCCCAATAAGTTGTTACAATAATGATCTGTAGCTTACTACACTCACTGAAGCAGTCTGGGTAGGATCCGTTGTCAAAATCTTGAAGTTCGACTTGTTTCTTTGATAAGCCTGTTGCACAACATTTCCGGAAGTTTCGGATGGACTAGAACATCCCAGGTGTTCCAAAACCATGATAAAATGTTTCAATAACATTTCTCAATAAAATACAATTGACACATTTTGAAAATTTTCCTAAAAATTACGTAATCCCATATATTCTTAATTTAAGTCATATTCTCGATTTAAGTCATGGACATTCTTTTTTTAAACGATTCTCGATTTAAACACCCCCATTTTGTTGTGTAAATCAAGAATATGGTGTACTTTACGAATCTACATTGACCCAGAAGGTTCATTTTTTCATTTAGAACAAAAAATATCATTTTAAAATTTCATGTTTTTTCTTACTTTGCAGGGTTATTTTTTAGAGTGTAACAATGTTCTACAAAAATGTAGAACAAATAATTATAAAAAAATTGATCTATAAACATAAGGGGTTTGCTTATAAACATAACGAGTTATCTTGATTTTACGGATTTTTTTTTGAAAAAGTTACATTTTGCATTTCTCTTTGTTTCGTCGTCCGTGCCTGTCCCGGGTGACCATGAACGACCATGATCAACGACAACCAACTTTAAAAAAAAATTTTTTTTTGTTAAATCGTGTTGTTTACAAGCAAACCCCTTATGTTAACATATCAAAATTTTTGTTAATGTCTGCTTTACAACTTTGTAGAATATTGTTATACTCTGAAAAATAACCCTGCAAAGTTATAAAAAACACGAAATTTTAAAATGAAAAAATTTGTTCTAAATGAAAAAATGACCCTTCTGAGTAAATGTAGATTCGTGAGTACGTCATCAAATCGGGCGTCTAATTTTACATAAAAGTCCCTTTGACGCCGAATTTCTATCTCATCACCGTTTCAGACTGCAAATTATTGAAAAACACCTCTTTTTCGCATGTTCAAAAATGAAAAAGGTCGTACCGCCCCTCCGTCACGAGATATCAAAAACAGACCTCGGATTTGTGATCAGGGACAAAAGTTACCCCTTAGGGCAAAGTTTCACGCAAATCGAAGAGGGGTCGGGGCATCTGCTGTGTGAGTTGGCGGAGAATTACCCCCCTAACATTAAAAAAATATGTCAAAATCAATCGTTATTTTTATCTCCAACCTTAGAAAACTTAGAACAACTTACAAATGAATAATGCTACCAACTGTACGGATTTTTTTCTTATCATACGGATTTTCGAACCTCTTCGCGGATTTTTACAGGCCGGAATTTTTGTAGGGAATTTTACGCATAATACGAATTTGTACGGAATTTTAACAACATTTTAATCATTGAATTGCTTTTTTGATTTGATCGAAGCTTTTGTTAACTAGAGATTTGTATTTTTCTGTGAGATTGGTGTAAAAAGGGAGTTTTCCGGGGTTTCTGCAATTCAAACTTGATTATCAATAATTCTAGAGTTTTAGAACTATTGTCTATCATATGTTGATAGGACCTTTTAAAAAAACTCTAGAACTTTTCTTTTAGAAATTCCTTTCTAAATATATTAATCCATTTCCAAAGGCTTTCTATAACTTGTGAAAACATTTGAACATTTGAATAATTAATCTAGAGTTTTCTTAAAAGTCCTATAAACTGTTGTTTTTCACATGTTATAGGATCTTTTCAATAAAAAAAACTCTGGAAAAGTGTTCGTGAAAACACTAAGAACGATATTATTCGTAAAAGCAAACTTGACATTTCGTAAACTTTTAAACGTTTAACAAAAAAAAAAGGGAAACATAATGATTTGATTCAAATCACGGCTTATTTTATGAATACTTAAACGTGCAAGTCATAAGCACTATCAGAGTAATGTTGTGTTGTGAAATTTGTTAGCTGTAAAAACGACACATTTTCATGTTTTTAATTCCCAAATTTATTAAATTTAATTTATCTAAATAATTCATTGACAGTTTTTGTTATACCATGGTGTCATAACGGCAAAGTGTACGGATTTTTGCTCAGCAAGAGTTGGTAGCCTTACAAATGAACAAACTTGGTATCTTAAAAATAAACGTTTCTTCACTTTCTTTTGATATCATAAAAAGGTGCATTCTGTTTTCGACGGCCACTTTTTTTGCAGGTTAGTGAACTAAGACAAAAACTCTGTTAAGAACACTGTCATCATTGATGTGAATTGATTTTTTCCAGTAATATACTCTAAAATATATTTAAAAACGTTATTTAATCCACTTTTAGGTGGTAAGTGCCTTCCTCTGATTTATAGAGTTGGACTTGAATAATAAAAAAAAATGACGACTTCTCCAAAAAGGCAAAAAAAAATCATTATAGTGATATTTCCAAAGTCACCAAACCGTACAGTTCCACCTGCTTCGCCAGCCTTACCCCATCATCCCGCAAACCACCACCACATTAGGGAAAGTAGCTTTCTCTTTCAGCTTTGGAGAGATTTTTTTTCTTTGGGTTAATCCCGGCATCATGTGTCACCACGAGATTTTCCTACCTGTCGTTGGCTTTACCTTTCACGACCTGGTCTGGTAACGTCCTTTTCTTCAAGAAATCCAAAACCGGGCCTCGGGCTTTGGGTTAGTATATTTTCAACTCTGGTGTGGGGGGAAAGTTTGACTCGCTTTAAGATGGTTGGCATTTACTTTTTCTTGGGTAATTAAGAAGAGATTTGCTACAGTTTAAATTTATGCCCTTTTGCTTTTCAAAATTTTGTTGAGCTTAAGCAAATCGAAAAAAGTCTCCGTCCCCAGAATTGAAACCAACCTCCAAGAGACTTCAAAATCAAAGTCACGTAGACGCATTTTTCCACCCATTTACACGAACGTCACTTCAAATCTTGACGCGTTGCAGATCTTCCAGAAAGAAAGAAAAAAAACGAATACTTGGCTCGTCCAACTTTGCCTTAACTTTTTCCCCCTCGATGTTGGCGCGATTTTTTTCCCACATCTTTTTTTCTTTCGTGTTCGACGATGCGTGATGACATTATTCCAAAGTGGTTTTCCCCTTAACGCGTTTGTCGTGGAACTTGGCCTGCGTTACGCAGGTGAGAAGCATTTTCTTGAAGTAAATTTTAAAGGAAAAATAAAAGCTGAAGTTTTTAAAGTTTACGTGTGCGTGTTTCGCGCATAAAAACATGTGTCAATTTGTTGACGGCTGATCGAATGAAAACAGAAACAACGAAGAAAACGCGCGAAAAAACAGGCGCTCGCGCGCGCCTTGACAGGAGAGTTGATAAAATTAGCCATCCCCCGATGATTGATGGTGCACGTGTGGTGGGACACCGTGCAGGCGTGTTTGTAGTGACGAATGGAGCGTATCGTTATTTTCAACACGAAAAAGAAGTTTGAGGAACCACGAGAAATACACTTTTCCATAATTTCACTGTCAGCCTGCGGGTTTTAATATGTTTTAGTAGACAAAAAGTGCCAACTTTTGAGCTAAGCAAACTTGGCTGAAATTTTTCCTAACTCTTAGAAAATATTTTTTTCGTTTTTTTTAAAATCACGACTTACATTTCAAAAAGGTCAATCACAAAAATATAAAAGCTAAAAAATCATTTTTTGGTAATTTTTATTCCTTGTGAACAGGGCTGTGGAGTCTGAGTCGGAGTCGGAGCCGGAGTCGGTGGAGTCGGGGACCTGGAGTCGGATTCGGAGTCAGAGTCGACAAAACTCGAGCAGCTGGAGTCGGAGTCGGAGCCGGAGTCGGCTAAATTTTAAGAGCTGGAGTCGGAGTCGGAGCCGAAGATTTCTGATAACCCGGAGTCGGAGTCGGAGTCGGAGTTATCTTAAATTCAACAAAAAATATGTTTTTTTATTGTTCAGTTATCTTATGTAACAGCTTGATTTACAAAACATCTTTTATTTTTAATTGATTTATCAGATGCCATTATGTTTTTGAAGCTTTTAATTGTGATTGGAAAGCTCTAATTGTGTTATTACACTGTAATCACTAAATGATAACCTCTTACCCAAGTATGTAGTATCATAATTTAAAAAAATATAAAAAAAATATTGGTTATGTAGTCAGACATATCTAATTGATTCTTGACTGCTTCCTTTTGCCTATATTTATGTGCCTTTTCAATTCAAATTTGACCAAATTTCATCCAGTTCTTTCTGAAAAAAGTACACACACAGTCATCTTTTACCCCGATAGCGAATGTCTTGGAGGTTTTAAGTTAAATCATTTTTTAGGAAAAAAATTACGAGGTACATAAAAGCTTCAAAATAGTGATCACTGTTTTTGGAAATCGAAAAAGAGTCACTGACAGTTTAACTTTTGTTACAAATAATCAACGATAATCACAATCTCTTACTAGGAACTCAACATGCGCTTTTTGTTTATAACTGAGTACAAGAAAATGATTGTTGATATTGATGTTGATTTTAGGTTAACTATTTTGATATCGTTGCAAATTATCGTTGAACAAATCACAAGAATTCAGTACAAAAATGAACTTATAAAAATGTATAGAACAAAATGTAGGATTTTAACTTATATTTCAAATATTATAAAAAAAAAAAACAAAATCACAAATTATCAACTGGTACGAAAATCCTCCTACTGTTTATCCCACGCCAATATAACGGAAGGTGATTATCACTGCAAATCAATGTACCTTAAAAAAATTGAATACTTGTGAACTTGAAAATATTTTACTTGTGGATATTTGTTTTTTATAATATTTTAAGTTTTTTCATATATTTTGATGGAGGCGCAAGATCATTCATAATGCTTCGTTTTAGGTGAAGATTCACGAAGTATCGTGCGCCTCCTTTTTAAAGTATATAAAATTTTAAAATTAAAATAAATTGAAAATTTCCAGGGTAAAATATTTTTCATGTCACCGATATTTGAAAAGGACATCTTAAGCGTCCTTTCCACGAAGAAATTGTTTAGATACATTGATTTCCAATAATAATCTCTTTCAGCCATGGCGTGAAGTTCATGTACGTCTTAAAAAAACAAAAAAAATGTTTCGTTTAAAATTGTCATTTAAAAAACAAGGTGCCTGTCACTGTGCTTCTTATAAATGTCAGCCTGAAAGTGAGCAAATTGAATTGTAATGTCCAATAGATCGTTAAGGACAGGTTTCTTTTAATTATTCCTTCAAAAATAACAATTTAATATTAAAATTTATTAGCTTTGAAAAGGAGGAGGTTAAGAAAATAAATCCAAATTTACTTACAAAACTGTTCTTTTCAAAATGCCTCTAAAACTGAAAATATTTTTTGATTTCTGTTTCCATAACGTATAAAACATGTAACCTAGCAACTTTTTTTCCGTTTATTTACTTTACTTTACTTATTTTTCTTGAGAAAACATGACGCTTAGAGAGTATTTAAAAAATCCTATTTATCAATGTTTTAAAAATAATTAACTAATAATAGTTAACTAACTTTTGAAACATTTAAAAAAAACGTGGCGTCGGAGTCAGAGTCGGAGCCAACCATTTGTTGAAAGCTGGAGTCGGAGTTGGAGTCGGAGTCGGCTAGAGTTGGTAGGCCGGAGTCGGAGTCGGAGTCGGAGCCAACCATTTGTTGAAAGCCGGAGCCGGAGTTGGAGTCGGAGTCGGCTAATCTGAGGAAGCTGGAGTCGGAGTCGGAGTCGGAGTCGTTTGAAATATGACCTGACTCCGCAGCCCTGCTTGTGAAGCTTTACACCGAAATAAAAAAAAAGTATCAAATGCCTAAATTCTAGGAATTTTGTCTCCTTTCCTTATTTAGTAATCGTTTTGCCTTCCTCACCTTACTGAGGAAAGGCTATAAAATCACTCGAAAACTGAACTTCTCAATTAGACCTCCTAGACCCACCTTCATGTATACCTATCGACTCAGAATCGAATTCTGAGCAAATGTCTGTGTGTGTGTGTGTTAGCCTGTCCCATTTTGAGGTCATGTCGAGGAATTTCAGGTGCTCACTTCTTAAATGATAGATTATGATGTTAGGAACAATGTTTTCTTAGACAAGAAAAAATAATAAAATACTTTCTCGCACCCCCTAGTCGATTTACTGAAAAATGTCACTTTTTTGAACAAATTTTCTAAAATCGCTTGGAATCAATACAAAAACTGATTCGATCTGGTGAGTATTATCTTCAAACGATAGGTTTTTGTCCATAGATTAAGATGCACTATCAATATTGGACCAAAATCTAAGTTTTTGGACTCTCCCAGGCGGATTTATGTCGAAAAAATCGCATTTTTTTGAAACTTTTTTCAGAAATGCTCATTTAATTTAGGGTAGTCTATTTTTCCCAGTAAAACCAATACATGCAGCTTGTAGGAAATTTCATGGCGAACATTTTTCCCTCTGAGAAAATGCAATTTCGACACTCCAGAGCCGAGATATTTGAGTTTTAGTGAGGAAAAAAGTGCCAATTTTCAAAATTTCTCAGAATTCAGAAGCAAGGCCTATTAATTACCCGATGTTGCAAGCATGTATCGCAAAGGTCAGGGTATGCTTTCTTATAGTAATTTTGGCCGCTGAATCCGAATCTGAAATCAAATTTCGTGTAAACAGTGATGTTTTGTAGCTACACCCTTTTGGAATGTTATTTGCGTAATTAAATCGCTGCCATTCAAATTGCTTGCAAGTTCGGTCATACTTTTCTCGGTTTTCGTTCCACTTTGATTGATTTTTTACTTACAGATCTGTTAAATGTTTTTTACGTTTTGATTATCTTAAGCAATTCGAAAAATCGCATATTGTTATTTGGTGGTGGCTTAGGGACTATCCATAAACCACGTGGACCCCCTCCTCCCCAATTTCCATACAAAACAAATCTTTTTGATATGGAGAGTGGAAAATCGCTGAATCAAAGTGGTATTTACGAAAACCGAAAAAAGTATGACCGAACTTGCAAGCAATTTGAATGGCAGCGATTTAATCACGCAAATAACATTCCAAAAGGGTGTAGCTACAAAACATCACTGTTTACACGAAATTTGATTTCAGATTCGGATTCAGCGGCCAAAATTACTATAAGAAAGCATACCCTGACCTTTGCGACACATGCTTGCAACATCGGGTAATTAGTAGGCCTTGCTTCTGAATTCTGAGAAATTTTGAAAATTGGCACTTTTTTCCTCACTAAAACTTAAATATCTCGGCTCTGGAGTGTCGAAATTGCATTTTCTCAGAGGGAAAAATGTTCGCCATGAAATTTCCTACAAGCTGCATGTATTGGTTTTACTGGGAAAAATAGACTACCCTAAATTAAATGAGCATTTCTGAAAAAAGTTTCAAAAAAATGCGATTTTTTCGACATAAATCCGCCTGGGAGAGTCCAAAAACTTAGATTTTGGTCCAATATTGATAGTGCATCTTAATCTATGGACAAAAACCTATCGTTTGAAGATAATACTCACCAGATCGAATCAGTTTTTGTATTGATTCCAAGCGATTTTAGAAAATTTGTTCAAAAAAGTGACATTTTTCAGTAAATCGACTAGGGGGTGCGAGAAAGTATTTTATTATTTTTTCTTGTCTAAGAAAACATTGTTCCTAACATCATAATCTATCATTTAAGAAGTGAGCACCTGAAATTCCTCGACATGACCTCAAAATGGGACAGGCTAGTGTGTGTGTAGGGATGTGGGTCTGTGCACCAAAAAATATGCACTCGATTATCTCAGCACTGGCTTAACCGATTTGGACCGTTTTGGTCTCATTCGATTCGTCTTGGGGTCCCATAAGTCCCTTTTGAAAATTATGAAGTTTAGTAAAGTACTTCAAAAGTTATGCTAAAAAAACGATTTTGACTAAAGTCCGGAAGATTGTAAAAAGGGTGGTTTTTGTAAGAAACCCCAGCATGTTATACATTTTTAGAAAGGTATTTAAAAGACCTTTCCAACGCGACCAATACATTGAAGATCTGACAACCCTATCAAAAGTTATTAGCAATTAAGTGTTATTTATGCACTTTTTGGAAGCCGGATCTCAGATATCACGATGAAAACGTTGTCCGGATCTATCATGCAACCCGTCGTTGAACAGGTAATCAAAAGACCTTTCCAACGCGTCCAAAACATTGAAGATCTGACAACCCTATCAAAAGTTATAAGCACTTAAGAGTTATTTATACTCTTTTGGAGGCTAGTTCTCAGATATTTAGATGAAAACGTATTCCAAATATATCATGCGACCTATCTTTGGATAGGTAATTTAAAGACCTTCCCACGAGCGTGTCTATTTTGGATAGCATTACCCTTTGAATGAGAGGAAGGCACCAACCACCTAAGGGTAGATTAAGTAACGTTTTTTTTTTTAATAATTAATAAGCAAAGGAGGCAAAAAATGTTCAAAAAAGAAAAAAAAACAGCGAACTTTTCGACAATATTTCTTTCAAAGACAGACAAGAATGAACAATCTTGAGCAGTTCTCTACGAAATCGATCTTTTTTTGTTGAATTTTAATTTTTGTATTTTTTTATCTGACTAAAACTGCCCAAAGAAGCCATTTTGCATCATTAGCTTGTCTTTATAAACTTCCATACAAATTTGGCAGCTGCCCATACAAAAATGACATGTGAAAATTCAAAAATCTGTATCTTTTGAAGGAGTTTTTTGATCGATTCGGTGTCTTCGGCAAAAAGTTGTAGGTATGGATAAGGACTACACTGAAAAAAAAATGATACACGGTGAAAAAATTGGTGATTTTTAATTCAACTTTTTGTCACTAAAACTTGAATCGCAAAAAACACTACCTTTTATTTATTTATTTTTTCCATTTTTTGATGTTTTAGGGGACATAAAATGCCAACTTTTCAGAAATTTCCAGGTTGAGCAAAAAATCTTTGACTAAGTAATGATTTTTTGAATAAATACTGATTTTTTCAAAAAATCTAAATATTGGTTGCGAAAATTTTTCAACTTCATTTTTCGATGTAAAATCAAATACCCAATTAATAAGCTCTTTAGTGAAATTTTCATAGTGTGCACCGTTTTCAAGTTATCGCCATTTTGATGTAACTTTTTTTGAAAATAGTCGCAGTTTTCATAAACATAAACAATATTTTAAAAGTTTTCAAATCAAGTTTAACATTTCAAAACGGTCAAACTTTCAAGATTACGCCCTTTTGAAATGTTGGTCTTGATTTAAAAAAATGTGTATGAAGAAAAAAATGATGCTAGAATCGATGGACAAAGTTTCATACAAAACCAAAAATATAATAAAAAGTCGATTTGCGAAGTTCTAGAAAGCTGCTCAGTTGATAATTTTGATTGATATTTTTAAATTATTCAATTTATCTTTTCATTTCAGCCAAATATGTGACACAGTAAAATAAAACTCTGTCAAAAAATTCTCAACATTGCAACAGATACGAGAAGTTGTTGTGCCAATTTTGTTCTACAAAAATATTGAACTTTCTTGTTTTAGAATATTTATATGCTTATATCTTGTTCAAAGATAGTTAAAGGGTTGTACAGTTTTTCAAAACTTAAGATTTTTATTACTGAGGAATAAGTAGTTTATGCAATTTATCCAACGAGGGTCATCGAGTTGGATAAATATGACTAGTGCTGAAAAAATCAAATTTTGCAGCGAAATCCATTTTTTTGCAATTCCGATAAACGCTCTTTGAACAAAATTGTTAGTGAGTTGAGTTTTCAAAACAAGTGCCGAAAAGTAGATTTTTTCAGCATTCATTTCAGTGATAATAAGTAAAATTTTCAGCATTTGTTTTACAAAGTGTTTTTTTGCAACTTTACTTACTTTTCCTGTCATTCTTGAACGACGAAACAGCCTACTTTTCTGTACCAAAAATAACAGAATCGAATAGTAACCCTTTTCAAAACAAATGCTGAAAAATTCTACTTCTACTCGGTGAACCTCGTTAGATAAATGTTCGACTCGTGCTGAAAAAATCCTCTTTTTGCAACTTGTTGCATAAACTACTATTATTCGATTCATTTATTTTTAGTAGAGAAAAGTAGGCTTTTCGTCGGTCGAGAATGACATTAAAAGTAAGTTGTTTCAAGACAGAACTGCAAATATTTTTTCACAAAATACCTTATTTTTGATAGCACTCAAATTGTATTTTACTAAATAAGGTTTTTGAGTGTTGTAAATTCAAATTTACACAAAAAAAAGTTTAATTTTCATAATTTTCAAACATAAAATAATCAATGGGAATTCAAAATATTAGATAAATGGTTATTTCGCATATAATTCTGAAAAAGTGAAAATTAAAACACAAATACATATGTTGCAAATTATGAATATTGGAGTTTGTATTGTGTTTAAATTACTGATGTAGTGAAAATGTATGTAACATATTTCGGCATAGTGTAATATATTTAAATTCGAGAAAAACACGAAATTTTGTGAATTTTTCGGATTTTGTATGAATTTGTCTAAAAGAATAATGTTTTAAGTGAAGTTTTCTATTTATTTTTTTTATTTTCTTTAATAAATCTTTCGGAAATTGGCCTAAGTCGTGCAAAAGTCTTCAACCCAAATAAAAGCAGACTTGGTCAAAACAGCAATTAGACATCATGACTCTCAATTATGTTATCGGTTATTTTCACATTATCGAGATTTTTAGACAAATTATATTAAAATGAGACAGTTGGGATTTTTTAACATTATCCTTAGAACGAAATTACAAAATATTTCAAGGTGAACCTTAAAGTAAAAGATTTTTTCAGTTTTCAAAATTATTTTTTTCTACAAAGAAACTGTACAATGGGATCTCGAAATTTTTGAAACATCTCATCTCAAAAAATTTAAAAATATGAAAATTGAAATAACAAACCTATGTTTGAAAATTTGGATGACTTTGAAGGGGGGGGGGGAAGCTTTCTTAAACAAAGTAAAAAAAAACTTTATTTGTAATAAAACTATTTTGGGAAAATATTTCCCCGAAAAAAAGGAATATTATTACAAAACTGAGAAAACCCTTTTGGAACTTCCAAAACTTTTCAAATTTCTGATCTGATCTGATGAAACTTCACAATCATTCAAACTTCAAAATTCTGCGTCAAACATTCCGTTCGTCACTTTCTTACCACGCAAAGAAAAGCCGGAACGGGCGCATCATCATCATCTATGATGTACATTGACATCCACGTCAAACAACCACCGGAAGTGGCGCTTCTTCTGCTTCTTCTTCCTTGTTTTTTTTCCAAGACATGACAAAGTGTTCTCCCCTGTCAATGCGTTTAGTGTTGCTGGGACGCGGACGCGCAAAAATTGTATTTGACGTTTATCGAGAAAAGTGCTTACGTGACATGAGTTGTGGTTGAAGGCGACACTCACCTGGAATGGAAAAGAAGAAACAAATTTGAGGTTAGAAATCGGTTGTCAAAAGTGATTGGAAATTATGATAATTATGTGCTAGAGTCGTTAACGGTTTTGT
Organism: Culex pipiens pallens; assembly: GCF_016801865.2. NCBI lineage: Eukaryota > Metazoa > Arthropoda > Insecta > Diptera > Culicidae > Culex > Culex pipiens. Next base: position 35,950,540 of record NC_068937.1, on the reverse strand, counting down.
TTTTCACCATTTTATGATTCAAACTTTTGCTGATATAAAAGTACCAAAATGAAGCGAAATACGTCATTGCAGTAATTCCCCACCAAAAATCGTAAAATTCATGTGGCCAACAATAGAAAGTCCCCGTTTCTCAAGAATCGTCAAGATACTTCCAAGAAGGCAAAGCTGTTGTCGCCACTGCCTGCCTAGGATACTTAACCTCAAAAGAGGTGATTGTCACCGGTTGATTCGTAGCGCCAAGTGTGCTTCTCCTCAAAACTGGCGATTTACATGCGTCCTTTCCGAGGAGGGGAGGCTCGGCCAATAAAAGCGACGAAAGTATAACCGGTAATAAACGCAATGGAAGTGATCCCCAAGAGGAAAGTGGGTCGGTCTTATTTGCTGGTGTGGCAATAAAAATGGTCGCTCCATTTGTCATTTCATTCGTTTTTTCACACCGAGAGGTAATTTACGATCAAAGTTCAAATGGAACACTTGTTGCAGCTTTGGTTAGAGGGTGGGGAGTATCGGGAGGACCCTTTTAACAGAAATTATTGTTATATTTGTACTTAATTTGGGCTTTTCAGAAGTTTTTTAATGCACTTCAATTATGATGAAGAATGAAAAGTTTGTTTGGCTTGAGAATGCCGAAAGCAATCAAAATAAAATTAGTTTGTTAAATAACCAAATTGAGCAATTCTCCACCAAACCCACAAAAGAACTTTAATTATATTTTTTGATTTTGCTAAAACTTTGTGGGACATTCCCTAATACGAAAGAAGTCATTTTGTGCCAATTCTGGCAGTTGTCCATACAAAAATGGTACGTAAATATTCGAAAATTTGAAAAACTTTTCAAGGAATTTTTTGATTGATTTGGTGTTTTCGGCCAAGTTGTAGTTGTTGATGAGGACTATCCAGATAATATAAGTACACGTAAAAAAAATGATTTTTTAATAAATTTTTTTTCATAAATTCTATTTCCCGACATATTTATTTTTTTAGTTTTTGATTTTTTTATTTTTTTTTAGGAAAAAAACTCGCATCTTTTAGCCATTCAGAAGTAAAGGCACAAATTTTTCCGACGTGTTAGGTTTTTTTTAATAGTTTTAAATAGTTTAAATAGGTTTTTTTTAAATTGAAGTGCAATTGCAATTTCAATATATAGCGATTCTAAGTTAAATTTTGTCCGACAAATTCCGTTTTTTTACTTTTAGAAATAGTGCCAAGGATTGTCCATTCCTGAATATATATGTTTTATTTTCAACATGGAAATCGGACCATTACTTGCTGATATATCGACATCAGAAATTGGAGGGTTGTTTGGGTGAGATTTTAGATTTTAATAGGAAATTTTTTGTACTTTTCAAAAATAATATTTTCAAGAATAAGCAATCATGGGCACAACTTTTTGGATTGTTTTCGTACAAATTATAACTTTGAATGGCTTTATTTTAAAAAACGGTGCACCTCTTCAAAAAATTAGAAAAGTACTTTTCGATTGCAAATTAAATTGTACATAAGAAAATATGTCAAAAATTTTAAGAACATGATTTAATTTTTTTACAAAAAAAAAAATTACTTGTCGGCAAAATTTCGGACCACACATAAAAAACGAAACTATTGGCACTACGCCCCCCGGGGCATGGCCTTCCTCTAACGTGGGATTTCTGCTCCAGCGCCTCTGACGAGACAGGAGAAACCGGGACCGACGTTTTACTTCACCATCCGATAGAAGCTCAGTGGATAAGGCGGGAATCGAACCCGCGTCTCATAGCATCATCGGGATCGGCAGCCGAAGCCGCTTCCCCCTGCGCCACGGGGGTCCACACATATGAATGTCTTAAAAGATGCGGCGATTTATCCACTAAAACATATGATAAAATTTCAAATATTAAAAAATACAAACGTTGGGAAATTAGGTTTTTGAAATAAAATGTGAATTAAAAATTAAAAAAAGTCCGTGTACCAATTTTTTCCCCATAAAATTTCATTTAAAGCAGAGATTAAAGTCGTATTGAAATGACCTAAAGACCTAGTTCTTCTAAAGACTTAACTCTTAACTCTTAACTCTTAAATCTTAACTCTTAACTCTTAAATCTTAACTCTTAACTCTTACCTCTTAACTCTTAACTCTTAACTCTTAACTCCTAAATCTTAACTCTTAACTCTTAACTCTTAACTCTTAACTCTTAACTCTTAACTCTTAACTCTTAACTCTTAACTCTTAACTCTTAACTCTTAACTCTTAACTCTTAACTCTTAACTCTTAACTCTTAACTCTTAACTCTTAACTCTTAACTCTTAACTCTTAACTCTTAACTCTTAACTCTTAACTCTTAACTCTTAACTCTTAACTCTTAACTCTTAACTCTTAACTCTTAACTCTTAACTCTTAACTCTTAACTCTTAACTCTTAACTCTTAACTCTTAACTCTTAACTCTTAACTCTTAACTCTTAACTCTTAACTCTTAACTCTTAACTCTTAACTCTTAACTCTTAACTCTTAACTCTTAACTCTTAACTCTTAACTCTTAACTCTTAACTCTTAACTCTTAACTCTTAACTCTTAACTCTTAACTCTTAACTCTTAACTCTTAACTCTTAACTCTTAACTCTTAACTCTTAACTCTTAACTCTTAACTCTTAACTCTTAACTCTTAACTCTTAACTCTTAACTCTTAACTCTTGAACAATTCTCTACCAAAACCGGTAATGGATTTTATTTGTATTTTTTATTTGGCTCAACCTTTGTGGGGGCCTTCCCAATGACCAAAGAAGCCATTTGTGTAATTGGTTCAACCACACATTTTAGCAGCTGTTTATACAAAAACTAACTTAATCCACCTTTGTGGTTGATGCCTTCCTCACTTTTTACCAACAATGGGTAATATGAGTGGTTTGGACACATATTTCAGCTATTTTTTTTAGGCCCAGAAAAATAAGTACACAGATATAACTTAAGTGGTCATAACTCGAGGCAGGGTTGCCAAATCTTCAACATTGTGGACTCGTTGGAAAGGTCTCTCGATTACCTAACCAATGATGGGTCGGATGATAGATCCGGACATCGTTTACATGCATTTAAGTGAGATCCGGCTTCAAAAAAGTACATAAATATCACTTAAGTGGTCATAACTCGAGACAGGGTTGCCAGATCTTCAATTATGTGGACTCATTGGAAAAGTCTCTTGATAACCTAACCAACAATGTGTCGGATAATGGTTCCGGACATCGTTTACATACATTTAAGTGAGATCCGGCTTCAAAAAAGTACATAAATATCACTTAAGTGGTCATAACTCGAGACAGGGTTGCCAGATCTTCAATTATGTGGACTCGTTGGAAAGGTCTCTTGATTACTTAACCAACGATGGGTCGGATGATGGATCCGGACATCATTTACATGCAGTTAAGTGAGATCCGGCTTCAAAAAAGTACATAAATATCACTTAAGTGGTCATAACTTGAGACAGGGTTGCCAGATCCTCGATGTTTTGGACTCGTTGGAAAGGTCTCTAGATTACCTATCCAACGAGGGGTCGGATGATGGTTCCGGACATCGTTTACATACATTTAAGTGAGATCCGGCTTCAAAAAAGTATATAAATATCACTTAAGTGGTCATAACTCGAGACAGGGTTGCCAGATCCTCGATGTTTTGGACTCGTTGGAAAGGTCTCTAGATTACCTATCCAACGAGGGGTCGGATGATGGTTCCGGACATCGTTTACATACATTTAAGTGAGATCCGGCTTCAAAAAAGTATATAAATATCACTTAAGTGGTCATAACTCGAGACAGGGTTGCCAGATCTTCAATGTTGTGGACTCGTTGGAAAGGTCTTTTGATTACCTAACCAACGATGGGTTGGATGATGGATCCGGACATCGTTTACATGCATATAATTGAGATCCGGATATATGTGAAAACACATTTTTATACATAACTTTTGAACTACTTATTGAAACTTCAAACAATTCAATAGCGATGTATGGGACCCTAAACCAAGTCGATTGCAACTGGTTCGATCAAAATCGGTTCAACCAGTGCTGAGAAAACTTGGCAAGATTTTTGAACACATACATACATACACACACACACACATACACACACACACACAGACATTTGTTCAGTTTTCGATTCTGAGTCGATTTGTATACATGAAGGTGGGTCTTCGAGCTTTTAATAAAAAGTTCATTTTTAGAGCAGGATTATAGCCTTACCTCAGTGAGGAAGGCAAAAGAACGTGATTGTTCGAAAATCTTTTGAAGGAAATTTTTTGATCGTTTTGGTGTCGTGGGAAAAGTGTTATGTATTGGTGAGAACTATTCAGAAAAATGAGTAAACGCTTTTTTTGAATTATTTTCTTCTTACATAAAATCAATTTCCCAAATTTCGCAGTTTTTATTTCATGATTTTTTTTATACGTTTTAGGGGCTATAATTTTCAGAAAAAAAAAAATATATTTGCAAAAAATAGAAATTTTAGTCAAATAGGTTATTCTCTACCAACTCACACGAAATCGGGAACTGTTGCCCGACCCCTCTTCGATTTGCGTGAAACTTTGTCCTAAGGGGTAACTTTTCTCCCTGATTACGAATCCGAGGTCAATTTTTTGATATCTTGTAACGAAGAGGCGGTTCGACTTCTTTCATTTTTGAAGATGCCAAAAAAGAGGTGTTTTTCAATAATTTGCAACCTGAAACGGTGATGAGATAGAAATTTGGTGTCAAATGTACTTTGATATAAAATTGGACGCCCGATTTGATGGCGTACTCAGAATTCCGGAAAAACGGTTTTTTTTATTGAAAAAACACTAAAAAAGTTTAAAAATTTCAACCGCAAATTTTTTTTTCTTCCAAGATGCTTTCTTCGGACTAAAGCGTCCAATTTTCCGTCCCGGGAAAAAAAATCCCGGGAATTCCCGGGTTTTCCCGAAAAAAATATTTCCCGTTTCCCGGGAAATTTCTAAATTTCCCGGGAATTCCCGAAATTCAAGCGGAAGTATACATTTTCTTAACTTTTTGGTACATTTTTGAAACTTCAAAATAAATAATGAAAGCACTAAATTTTATTTTATCAAATTCAATTTTCTGTTCTTATTGAACTTATCAGTTCGTCTGAAAATTTCATGTCAAGATTTATTTCAGATGATATTAATTTCTGAAGGATTCACAACTTGGAAAAGATTTTGTTACAATAATTGCGATATTATGAAATGAAAATAAACAATTAAAATGTGTTATATCCCCCCAAGATCAAAATTTATTTTGTTTACGTTTTGTTTACCATGACCAAATTGGAAAAAAATGGTATCATTAAATGTCTCTAAGAGGATTTTTGCAGGAAAAAAATGGTTAATTTGTTTAAAAGTGTTTGAGAAATTACAGTTAAAAGTTGAAAATTTATAGAGCACTAGAGCTACCAAGGGCGTTAGATTTAATAAAAAAAACTACTTCGTATTATATAAAAAGTTCTCAAAAAATGCAAACATATTTCAAATACTCGCTCCAAACATTTGAAAATTTTGAGTTGTGATTACATAAAAATGGTAATTCAAGTGAATAGTCCATTTTTAAAGTAAATTCAATGCTTATCGATTTATTCATGAGATTAAACCAGTTAGTTTTGTTCTGGATAAATTATTTGCCATGAAAAACATATTTTCTTTATAATATTTTGTTTCATTGCAATGTTTTGCCATGAAAAACACATTTGCTGCATGATTTTTTTTTTCATTTAATCTAAATTATCAATTTTATTCTTTATCATATGTTCTTAGCAATTCTATCGTTTTGGAGCATGGATTAATTTTACTCACTTGCCAAACACTTTGATTTAAAAATTATACCTAGCTACTTCTTATCAATACAAAATACTAATAATTATTTTTTGATATTTTGAACGAATGGAAAGACTGATATTTAGAAAATTTATAAATTTTATTGAAAATATGTTTTTTACAGGCAGCAATGATTGAACCGAACACTTATTTTGACCATTATAGTTGCTATTTTATACTATTTTGTTGCAAAATATTAACCAAAATTAGGATCAGAACCATTTTTGATAAATTTAAATTTCCCGGGATTTCCCGGGAAATTTGTTCCCGTTCCCGTTTCCCGGGAATTTTGTAACCCCGGGAAATTGGACGCTCTATTTCGGACTGGCTGCGCAATTTTTTTTGAGCCTGTCATTTTATGTGAAATTTAATATACTTTTCGAATCTACACTAACCAAAAAGGGTCATTTTTTCATTTAGAAAAAAAAAATCATTTTTAAATTTCGTGTATTTTCTAACTTTACAAGGTTATTTTTAAGAGTGTAACAATGTTCTACAAAGTTGTAAAAGAGACAACTACAAAAATTTTGATATTGTTTTTCACGGCAATATCCTCTTCTCTATAAAGACATGCAAATACAAAAATATATACAAAATAACTCTATGCTTTCCCACGAAACACACCCTTCCGCTCGTATCTTTCTTCCACCAAAAAAAAACTTGCCGGGGTGATTATTACCCTACGGCAATGTGTTCACAGAAAGTTCATTCGTTCGTTCGCCTTTTTCCGCCCCTCCAAACGAAAGCTCATCCCGACCGGATGCCTCCCTCCCTCCACACGTGCCCCCAACTTTCATCTCAAATTTCACCAGTTTCAGCCGCTGTTGCTGCCGCTGCTCGGGGAGGGATTCCTCCGTTGATTGCGCTCATCATCAAAAATGACTTTGGATTTGGTTTTCCCGAGCACTTTTGGGGAGTCGTCGTCGTCGTCTTCATGGGCAAACAATTTCCCGCAAAGCAGAAGCAAAAAGCATCGCCCAAAACAAGGACGATCCACTTCCTGCCCGCGCGGATAAGGCTTTCGGCGACCTAGGCCATGTGAGGTGGGGTGAAAAACAATGGGGAGCAACGAATCTTATTTTCAATTAATTGTCGGTGTCATTTTCGAGACAATTTGCTTTTATGCGAGTTCCACCCCACCCACAAGAGCTTAAAGCTCTGGGGAAGTTCCCCCCCTTGGGAGGTTTGCGTGACGAGTTTTGGTGTAGGTTTTTGCGTGAGGCTTGTTGATGTTGAACTTGGCTCAATGCTTCGTTTGTCAACGTTGCCAGACAGACGCAAATAAATAGGAATGACAAATAAAAAACAGAGCGTGTACTTCTCAAAAGCTCTAGAGTTGTGGCTGATTTCAACAGTGGATTTGGAGAAACAATAGGAGTTACACGTGAATTATTTTTTTCTAGCAAAAACAGGTCAATGTATTGTTTTTGTTGATTAAATATAAATAAAAAATCAAGACTTTGAGAAATTCAAACGCACAATTTAGGGGAATTAGCCTCTATTCCACTTTGAGAATAACGGACTCCGTAAAACATAACAAAAAAACCTTCGAAAAAGAAGATAATAGCTCGGGAAAATTCCCCGAGCCAGAACGGAACCCGGGAAAGCACCACCACAAAACCCCTCTCCCTCCGCGTGGCTGAAGATATTGCGTTCTCTCGGCGATGGCCATTCAATGGCCGGGAGAAGAGTTTGGGGAGGAAAATTGCTTGGCATTCTGACTTAACGCAACCCTCGAAAAAATAAGCAAAAAAGCTGATTATTTTTAAAAACCAGCAACCAGACCATGGACTAATTTCGGGCAAACCCGACCAAAAAAGAAGATTTTCTTGGTATTGTTATTGTTCAGTGAGGCTGTTAATGAGTGTGTATTTGGGTTTGGAGATTGCGATGGTGAAAAACCACAAAAATGAGCAGAATATGAGAGCTTTGGGAGTGATTTTGTTTAAGAAAGAAAGGTTGTACTAAGTCGGAATGCAATCACATTGTGGGTGGCCTCAAGATTAGGTAGCAGTCTCGGGAGCTCATTTATTCATTAGGTTACAATTGCTTGTCTCAAAGCGAATCGAAAATGGGAGTGATTCCATTGACTTGATTTTAAAAACAAAAAAAAATGTCTACTCAATTTATTTATTACAGTTTGAAAAACTATTGTAATGTAACGAATACATCATAATTAGGCTTAGTGATTTTTCACGCTCGAAAATTGCAAATTTCACGGGGACCTCAATTTCAAAACACCGAATTTCACGCAAATTTCGCGGAACGTGAAAAAAGTGAAAATAACTCTGAAAATCTTATGTTTAAATCACGAAAACTACTTTTTTTACGTAATTATATGTTATTCTTCGATAAACTAAAAAATCTACACTAAATTTGAACGTGACAAAAAAATCCTCCAAATTTTCAAAACAGTTTCAACCTGTTTTATGGATGAGCTCAATATATTTTTTGAAACAAAATGTAGGGCATGCGTATGCTCATTTACAGAACTGCTTCACTGCTAAATTTTTTTCGCGGATTTGCTTCTGTTTTATCATTTTACATTTTATTAAATTTCATATCAAAGCAAGATTTAACAATCTTGTCCAGCCAAAAAGAGTAAAATAATTTGAATTTTCGGCGACATTTACTGTCGTTCTACGCATAATTGTCCCATGTTCAAAAAAGGGCAACTGAGAAAAACGCGATTGAAATTTTTCGATCGATTTCTGTGTTTCTACGCATAATTGTCCTGTGGGTCCCTATTCGCCCTGTATGTCCCTAATCATCCCGGTTAACATTTTATCACCCTTATTTGTAATCCTCTTACAGCTAAACAGGTACACAAGATGAAATGCTTCTTAAAACTCATGATTTCGTGATAAAAAAATACTTGGTGGGACATTTATGCGTAGAAGTTCAACGATGGGACAAACAGAGTTGGTGTTGTTTTCAAAGATTTTCTGAACAAAGTATTAGATTTTATGTGTTTTTCTGAAAATATACGTAAAATTAAGCTTAAAATGATAAAAAGTCAGAATCGTCCAAAAATGACATGGGACAATTATTCGTAGAACGACAGTTTAGCACATAAAAAATATTTTTTAAAGTTTTCATCTCACTTATCAAAAACTAATTTTAAAATAAAAAGGCAAAAATAATGAAATCTGTAACAAATTCAACATTATTATTGAAAATGAGAACAGAAAACACAAAAAGTAGTATTTTTTAGCTTTCACGGGAATCATCCACGGAGCAGTGCGTGGCCGAATGGTTACGCTGTCCGCTTTGTAAGCGGATGATTCTGGGTTCGATTCCCATCTGCTGCAACCTTCCATCGGATGAGGAAGTAAAATGTCGGTCCCGGCCTTGGTTGTTAGGCCGTTAAGTCATTCCAGGTGTAGGAGTCGTCTCCATGTCATAAGTACAAACAACACACCAAACCAAGCCTACTCCGGTGGAATCGCTGGCGGCGGTTGGACTCGCAATCCAAAGGTCGTCAGTTCAAATACTGGGGTGAAAGGTTCCTTGGAGTAGAAAGAGGTTTGGGTGCTCTCCCCATTCAAGCCTTCGGACTCCTAGGTTCGAGCAGAAACTTGCAATAGAGACCACAAAAGACCCGGGGGTCGTTAATGTGGATGGTTTGATTTTTTTGGGAATCATCCACCCAAATAAGCAAATATCGTTAGGTTTCAGAAAAAATCTGAAATGTTTTTGAAAGTTTTAAAGAAATACTCTTCATTTTTTATTGATTTTATTTTTTTTTTGTTTCAAATAACATAGCAGTAAAATTTTTATTGCAGCGAACGGAGATATTACTAAATTTAGTTAGTTTCTAAAAGAAACTGAACAATTCTTCGAATGGTAGGTACATATCATGCTTTTTAATCAAAAACTAATTTTAAAATCAAAAGGCAAAAATAATGTAATCTGTAACAAATTCAATATTATTATTGAAAATGAGAACAGAAAACATAAAAAGTAGTATTTTTTTTAACTTTCACGGGAATCATCCACCCAAATAAGCAAATATCGTTAGGACTCAGAAAAAATCTGAAACATTTTTAAAAGTTTTAAAGAAATACTCTTCATTTTTATTTATTTATTTTTTTTTTGTTTCAAATAACATAGCAGTAACATTTTTATTGCAGCGAACGAAGATATTACTAAATTTAGTTAGTTTCTAAAAGAAACTGAACAATTCTTCGAATGGTAGGTACATATCATGCTTTTCAATTGAAAACTAATAAAATTTACTTAAACAGTCTTTATGGATGATATATTTATTATGTTGTTATTTAAAAAAATGATTTGAGGAAATTGATAAATTTCACGAATTTCTCGCCTTCAACGAAATCGTCAAAAATCACTAACCCTGCACGGAAAGAAATATTAGTAATTGAACCAGGATATTCATTTGCTTAATCCTACAGTAATTCATAAGATTATTTTCATTCCTATTTGAGTCTGATAAATTATTTTAAGAAATATCGTTACAAATCCCCACAAACATAAAATTTCACGGGATTTCGCGGAAAAAGCCAAATTTCGCGGATTTCACGCTATCCGCGAAATCGTGAAATTTCACTAACCCTAATCATAATTGATCTTATCAAATCAGTTGAATGCAATTCACACCCAATTCCCCTTAAATGAAACATTTCTCGCGGTTACATTTGACGACGAGCTGTGTACTAATTAAGTTCAATTATCTGCCAGAGCAACATAGTTTAGTTGATTCAACTAAAACACGCGACATCAACTGAGACAACTCGTGGTCACCCAACCAAAACCAACACCAACATTAGCTGTTGGTCGGGCTTTGAATCGCGTGTTTACAACTTCAACCAGCCTTCGGGAGAAGGAAGGAAGTGACTTGTTGTACTAGGTTGTGTTCTGTTTTGTGGTTGACCAAACTCTCTCAGAACTAATTTAGCTTAAGTAGGTGCTTATTGTTTGCGTTTAGTACGAGGACTTGCACGAGGTTTTGATTTGTTTTGATGGGGGAAATCACGCCAATTATACAAAAGGAACTTAATTGGAATCTTGGGCAAAATTTCGGCCAGGCTGAATAATGTGGAAATAACTTTTCCCCCTCGGGCTGTTAATCATGGTGAAATATCTGTTCCGCCCGTGGCGAGCAGCAGTCCCTCCCTTCCTCAGCAGGGGTCAAATGTCATGCTTAAACGATGGAATTAATTAGGAACCGTGTCCCGTCGGAGATGGATGGCTAATCTGACGAAAATAAAAACACCCCACGACACGAAAACGTGCGGTTTCAGTGGTTTTGCTTCTTGGTTGGGACTGATTCGCTGGCAACAAAGATTTTTTTTACTGAAGGGTGTGTTGTTTTGACAGCTTTTTGGCTTGATCAATGCGCTGGAAAAAAACCGTCCGAAAAAAAACAAAAAATACAACAAAAAAAAAAACAAAAATACAAAAATACAAAAATACAAAAATACAAAAATACAAAAAAAAAATGCAAAAATACAAAAATACAAAAATACAAAAATATAAAAATACAAAAATACAAAAATACAAAAATACAAAAATACAAAAATACAAAAATACAAAAATACAAAAATACAAAAATACAAAAATACAAAAATACAAAAATACAAAAAAAAAATACAAAAATACAAAAATACAAAAATACAAAAATACAAAAATACAAAAATACAAAAATACAAAAATACAAAAATACAAAAATACAAAAATACAAAAATACAAAAAAACAAAAATACAAAAATACAAAAATACAAAAATACAAAAATACAAAAATACAAAAATACAAAAATACAAAAATACAAAAATACAAAAATACAAAAATACAAAAATACAAAAATACAAAAATACAAAAATACAAAAATACAAAAATACAAAAATACAAAAATACAAAAATACAAAAATACAAAAATACAAAAATACAAAAATACAAAAATACAAAAATACAAAAATACAAAAATACAAAAATACAAAAATACAAAAATACAAAAATACAAAATACAAAAATACAAAAATACAAAAATACAAAAATACAAAAATACAAAAATACAAAAATACAAAAATACAAAAATACAAAAATACAAAAATACAAAAATACAAAAATACAAAAATACAAAAATACAAAAATACAAAAATACAAAAATACAAAAATACAAAAATACAAAAATACAAAAATACAAAAATACAAAAATACAAAAATACAAAAATACAAAAATACAAAAATACAAAAATACAAAAATACAAAAATACAAAAATACAAAAATACAAAAATACAAAAATACAAAAATACAAAAATACAAAAATACAAAAATACAAAAATACAAAAATACAAAAATACAAAAATACAAAAATACAAAAATACAAAAATACAAAAATACAAAAATACAAAAATACAAAAATACAAAAATACAAAAATACAAAAATACAAAAATACAAAAATACAAAATACAAAAATACAAAAATACAAAAATACAAAAATACAAAAATACAAAAATACAAAAATACAAAAATACAAAAATACAAAAATACAAAAATACAAAAATACAAAAATACAAAAATACAAAAATACAAAAATACAAAAATACAAAAATACAAAAATACAAAAATACAAAAATACAAAAATACAAAAATACAAAAATACAAAAATACAAAAATACAAAATACAAAAATACAAAAATACAAAAATACAAAAATACAAAAATACAAAAATACAAAAATACAAAAATACAAAAATACAAAAATACAAAAATACAAAAATACAAAAATACAAAAATACAAAAATACAAAAATACAAAAATACAAAAATACAAAAATACAAAAATACAAAAATACAAAAATACAAAAATACAAAAATACAAAAATACAAAAATACAAAATACAAAATACAAAAATACAAAAATACAAAAATACAAAAATACAAAAATACAAAAATACAAAAATACAAAAATACAAAAATACAAAAATACAAAAATACAAAAATACAAAAATACAAAAATACAAAAATACAAAAATACAAAAATACAAAAATACAAAAATACAAAAATACAAAAATACAAAAATACAAAAATACAAAAATACAAAAATACAAAAATACAAAAATACAAAAATACAAAAATACAAAAATACAAAAATACAAAAATACAAAAATACAAAAATACAAAAATACAAAAATACAAAATACAAAATACAAAAATACAAAAATACAAAAATACAAAAATACAAAAATACAAAAATACAAAAATACAAAAATACAAAAATACAAAAATACAAAAATACAAAAATACAAAAATACAAAAAATACAAAAATACAAAAATACAAAAATACAAAAATACAAAAATACAAAAATACAAAAATACAAAATACAAAAATACAAAAATACAAAAATACAAAAATACAAAAATACAAAAATACAAAAATACAAAAATACAAAAATACAAAAATACAAAAATACAAAAATACAAAAATACAAAAATACAAAAATACAAAAATACAAAAATACAAAAATACAAAAATACAAAAATACAAAAATACAAAAATACAAAAATACAAAAATACAAAAATACAAAAATACAAAAATACAAAAATACAAAAATACAAAAATACAAAAATACAAAAATACAAAAATACAAAAATACAAAAATACAAAAATACAAAAATACAAAAATACAAAAATACAAAAATACAAAAATACAAAAATACAAAAATACAAAAATACAAAAATACAAAAATACAAAAATACAAAAATACAAAAATACAAAAATACAAAAATACAAAAATACAAAAATACAAAAATACAAAAATACAAAAATACAAAAATACAAAAATACAAAAATACAAAAATACAAAAATACAAAAATACAAAAATACAAAAATACAAAAATACAAAAATACAAAAATACAAAAATACAAAAATACAAAAATACAAAAATACAAAAATACAAAAATACAAAAATACAAAAATACAAAAATACAAAAATACAAAAAATACAAAAATACAAAAATACAAAAATACAAAAATACAAAAATACAAAAATACAAAAATACAAAAATACAAAAATACAAAAATACAAAAATACAAAAATACAAAAATACAAAAATACAAAATACAAAAATACAAAAATACAAAAATACAAAAATACAAAAATACAAAAATACAAAAATACAAAAATACAAAAATACAAAAATACAAAAATACAAAAATACAAAAATACAAAAATACAAAAATACAAAAATACAAAAATACAAAAATACAAAAATACAAAAATACAAAATACAAAAATACAAAAATACAAAAATACAAAAATACAAAAATACAAAAATACAAAAATACAAAAATACAAAAATACAAAAATACAAAAATACAAAAAATACAAAAATACAAAAATACAAAAATACAAAAATACAAAAATACAAAAATACAAAAATACAAAAATACAAAAATACAAAAATACAAAAATACAAAAATACAAAAATACAAAAATACAAAAATACAAAAATACAAAAATACAAAAATACAAAAATACAAAAATACAAAAATACAAAAATACAAAAATACAAAAATACAAAAATACAAAAATACAAAAATACAAAAATACAAAAATACAAAAATACAAAAATACAAAAATACAAAAATACAAAAATACAAAAATTCAAAAATACAAAAATACAAAAATACAAAAATACAAAAATACAAAAATACAAAAATACAAAAATACAAAAATACAAAAATACAAAAATACAAAAATACAAAAATACAAAAATACAAAAATACAAAAATACAAAAATACAAAAATACAAAAATACAAAAATACAAAAATACAAAAATACAAAAATACAAAAATACAAAAATACAAAAATACAAAAATACAAAAATACAAAAATACAAAAATACAAAAATACAAAAATACAAAAATACAAAAATACAAAAATACAAAAATACAAAAATACAAAAATACAAAAATACAAAAATACAAAAATACAAAAATACAAAAATACAAAAATACAAAAATACAAAAATACAAAAATACAAAAATACAAAAATACAAAAATACAAAAATACAAAAAAAAATCCTCCAGTCGTCCTTGACAGTCTGACGTATCAACCCCCCAACTCGAGTGATACTGATTCAATTCTGCCTCCAACTGCTCCCGGATCTTTACCCACAGAACTCTACCGCTTTTAGACGACAATATCCGGTCGGTCACCGAGCCGGCTCTCTCTTCTCCCGCTGCTCATCTGTCAGTTTAAGTCTCCTAGTTGAGCCTGTGACGTCACTTGTCCCATTTCCCGGCTGCTAATGGAGGCTGCAGCAATTTATCTGTTACGGCTGTGCTCTCTTGTCGCAAGTTGAACGAATTGGAGTTTGAACTCTAAAATACACGATGAGGAACACAAAACGTATGGTAAGATAGCACGACGGCGACGACTTCAAGCTTGAATCCAGAGATCACTTTCACTGTAGCCAAGCCTCTCGATAATGGTCGCCGGTGATTAAGATAATGACGATCGGAAGTTGATGAAGCAGAAGAAGCTGAACAGATGGGAGTCCTTGGGAAATGGAGAGCGAAAGTCCTGGGGCCAGGAAGCTATTTTCCGCTACACAGGCTAATCTACCTGGGTTTATTGTGTCATCCTTTGTTTCTTCTTCTCGATTAGATGGGTTCATTTCCGGTGGGACTCAGTAGTCCTTGGACGGAATTCAAACCTTCAGCACTGATTTGCTACATTTGCTAGCCCTACCTCAACCACTCAAAACAGGAATTTGAGCCCACAATCCATCACTGGACTGTCGATTAGCTTGTAATTCACAGTCTATTCCTGGAAGGCCATGTGAGCCTGCCCTGCTGCAATCAGGGCCCAGCCTCGACAATGTTTACCACACAAACTGAGACAAATGACTCCGCGGGGACGACCATCCTCCGGAATGTGTCCGCCTTCCGGCGCCCTGAGCACATGAAACGTCAACTTAATTAATTTGATGTACCTAGAGGCGCACTCTCCGGTTTCGCAGCCCGCATCGCCACGTGGACCTACGCGCGGATGAAGTGACAATCACTCACGTGCATCGATCCGCGTAAGTTCCGTGCCTCTCTACCGTTGGGGAGGACCTGCATTATCGCCAGTCCTCACTTTTCATTTGCACCATTATGCTCGTTAGCGTGTGACACATTAGACAGATGGGACATGGTGGCACCCGAGAGCTCGAGCTTTAGGACGGTGATGATGGTGCGAGCGTTGAATCGATGTTATTAATTTTGCTCAGCCGTGGTTCGTCCCGAAATCCCATTAACTTTGATTCAACCTATTATTGGCAGAGGATGAACTTTGAGCTTTCAACGGCCTCGAAACTAAAACAAACTCAAATCCTTATCTCAATTTCAATCTCAATCTTAATATCTGACTCTGATTCTGACTCCTGACTCCTGACTCCTGACTCCTAACTCCTGACTCCTGACTCCTGACTTCTGACTCCTGACTCCTGACTCCTGACTCCTGACTCCTGACTCCTGACTCCTGACTCCTGACTCCTGACTCCTGACTCCTGACTCCTGACTCCTGACTCCTGACTCCTGACTCCTGACTCCTGACTCCTGACTCCTGACTCCTGACTCCTAACTCCTGACTCCTGACTCCTGACTCCTGACTCCTGACTCCTGACTCCTGACTCCTGACTCCTGACTCCTGACTCCTGACTCCTGACTCCTGACTCCTGACTCCTGACTCCTGACTCCTGACTCCTGACTCCTGACTCCTGACTCCTGACTCCTGACTCCTGACTCCTGACTCCTGACTCCTGACTCCTGACTCCTGACTCCTGACTCCTGACTCCTGACTCCTGACTCCTGATTCCTGACTCCTGACTCCTGACTCCTGACTCCTGACTCCTGACTCCTGACTCCTGACTCCTGACTCCTGACTCCTGACTCCTGACTTCTGACTCCTGACTCCTGACTCCTGACTCCTGACTCCTGACTCCTGACTCCTGACTCCTGACTCCTGACTCCTGACTCCTGACTCCTGACTCCTGACTCCTGACTCCTGACTCCTGACTCCTGACTCCTGACTCCTGACTCCTGACTCCTAACTCCTGACTCCTGACTCCTGACTCCTGACTCCTGACTCCTGACTCCTGACTCCTGACTCCTGACTCCTGACTCCTGACTCCTGACTCCTGACTCCTGACTCCTGACTCCTGACTCCTGACTCCTGACTCCTGACTCCTGACTCCTGACTCCTGACTCCTGACTCCTGACTCCTGACTCCTGACTCCTGACTCCTGACTCCTGACTCCTGACTCCTGACTCCTGACTCTGGCTTCATTGATTGATTCAAAGAGGGTCACAATCACATTTGCAGGAAAAACATTTTCTCCAAAAAACGAAAATGATTCTTAATTTTTTCTCACTTTCTGCGGTCAGCAATTTCGACCAGCTGCCTTCCACGACTGCAGTCAAATTCCGGCGCCATCATTGTCGACTCATTTCGAACGGGATTCATTTCGATCCAATGGAGTCTGAATGATGGCTTCGAGCAGCTGCTGCGGCCACGAGGGCGCCATTAACCTTCAACTGTTCATTTTCCGTATTTTTTTTTGTTGTTTCTCAACATCAAATTCAACGAAAAAACTAAAATTAGTTATTTTCAACACCTTTTGATGTTCAAAAATTGTGCGTTTAATTTTCACACAAATTTCGATCATCAAGGGTTAGCTTCTCAAAGTGAGACTGAAACCAAAAAAAAAAAAACAGTTGGGAAATCAAGCAAAAGTTGGTCGATTTTCCCTCCGCGCTCGTGATTGCAGCTGTCGATTCATACAAAAGGAAAAAAAAAATAAGGACGAAAAAGTCAGCGCGATTGTATAAATGTGTGAGTGAAAGTGTGTTTGAGCTTTTTTCAAACTTTTTCTCCCACCCCCTTCTCCTCGCAATTGTAGCTTCAACTGACGAGAAACTTTGCCGATTGTGCTAGGAAAAGAGAAATAAAATCAGTTGAGGAAAAAAACTGAAACAGGACCAAAAAAAACGAGCTCACTTTTGTTGCGCGGAATGGAGTTGCAATACGGTCCGGGGCAGATTGTTTAATTTGAAGTTGAAAGTTTTACGAGTCCGACCTGGGAACTGTTGTTCGGCGGTGGAAAAAAAATGGGGATTTCTGTTGGTTGTTCTTTGCCAACTCGGGGTTTTGTTATTGTTGAAATGGTCTTCCGGAGCCGGTCTGAATCCGGGAAAACTACGGGTTCGTTAAGAAAAATAGCGAACTGGTAGATTCAGATTTGGTACAGTTTACTGCCAGCAAACGTGAAAATGATGAGCGAAAAAGTTAAAAAAAAACTGTTTTGAGAAGGAATTTTCAGATTGAATTGATGTCATCGGTAGTGTTGTAACTGAGTGATAAAGAAGCTATCATTTGATTATCTCTGCACCAAAAACATCAGAGCGTATAGCGACTGTCAATATAGTTTGTGAGATCTCTTATTGTGTCTCGTGATTCCCAGCGATGGCATTATCTCTCTCTCTTTATCACTCCTCCCCTTTTCCTTGACTATGCTCTCTCACCGCTGAGGCTCTCATTTTCTCTCCGAAAACTGCAATGAAAGAACGCGAGACGGTGAATTAGGAGCCGACCACGCATGACGTCTCGTCAAAATGCGCTTGCGAAATTGGTTTTGTGGTGGCTTTTATGGTTGAACGTTGTTGCGGTGGGATGATCTTGAAAGCCGGAGTGAGAGAGAAAAGGAGAATGTATTTTTTAATCAGGCTGAAACTTTTTTGTTGCCTTCGGTATGCCCAAAGAAGCCATTTTGCATCATTAGTTTGTCCATATAATTTTCCATGCAAATTTGGCAGCTGTCCATACAAAAATGATGTATGATAATTTAAAATCTGTATCTTTTGAAGGAATTTTTTGATCGATTTGATGTCTACGGCAAAGTTGTAGGTATAGATAAGGACTACACTGATAAAAATGATACACGGTAAAAATTTTTTTGGTGATTTTTAATCACATTTTTTGTCACTAAAACTTGATTTGCAAAAAAACACTATTTTTTATATTTATTGATATATTTAAAGGGACATCAAATTGAGTCCGATTTGCGAAGCCTTTCCGTCGGGTCGCAGGGTTTTTTCACGTTCGTCGTCGGTGTGTTTTTCGTTTTTTTTCGCGTGCGTGTGTGTGTGAGTGTGAAGGTGCGGCTGGCTCTGGTTGTCATCGATGACAACTGAGCCAGTCCAATTTGCGATGCATTTCTGTCGGATCGCAGGGTTTTTTTTTTTTTGAGTTCGCCGTCGGTGTGCAACAACAACAAAACCTTGTCATACCATTTCAGCTCGATAATCGTCGTAACTCGTCGTTCGCTTCGTTAATCAGTACCCCACTTAACATCAATCATGTAAAACTCGTAAAAACATCTCAATTTAAAAGTTACACTGTTAAATCCTTCATCATTTAATTGCAAATGATTTTGGTTTTATCCTTCCACAGCCGGCTGTCTAAGATTAAACCATTTCATTTAAACTTTTACAACCGATAATCGGAAAATGCCTCATCCGATTGCTTGCCTTGAAAATAATACTTAATACCGTTCAACAAACACTATAATTTTGGGTCGCATCATCATCTTCTATGATGAATTATGACCAAACACCCTATCCTACCCTAGTAGCATTTTAGGTTTTAAGTAGGCCATAAAAGCCTTTTTAGGCCGTAAGAGGGTTTTCAGAACCATGATAAAACCTGTAAGTTTAAAAATGTTAACACATTTTCAGGTTCCTGACGCTTGTGGGGTGTAAGCACAGAGTAAATCTGCTGCCCTAGTAGCAACCTGCGCTAACTAACATTCCCGTCCCTTAAAATCGAGATCTACAAATTGACATGGCGGGCGCCGTTGGTGGCCAATGACTGTTACCTATTCGCAACTGATCTAGTTTTAGCAATCATGGTGTTTTGTCTTTTCGGCGCAATCATACATGATGTTAATAAGGGAAACACCACTAGATCGTCAAAGCCTATGATCAGTAGTGCTGAAAGGATATTACGGTTCTGTTCAGCAACGAAGGGGCAACCATGGGTTGATTTAGGGGACATTAAATTCTAACTAACTGGTGCTTATTAATGCTGGTGTAAAAAAATATAAAAATCATTTGCTAGGCAAACTTCATAAGGAAATTGTCAAAAACAACCAAAAAACCTATTTTTCGACATTTTAATTTTTTAAACCGCTGTATCTTCCCAAGGATTGGACATTAAAAAATGATCAATATGGAGACTTTTATGAAAAATGGTTTGGAAAATCGATTCCCACCATCAGTTTTTAAAAAAATTACGTTTAGGTTTTGGTATTTTTTTTTTATGAGAGGCAAACCATTTTGCATTTTCGTCAGTCTTTTTGTAACATCCTTAGCCATTTTCCTCAAAAATTTTGAACGAAAAAAAATCATGACATCATCTTAAAATTGAACTTTCAATCTGAGCAATTCTCTACCAAAACCGGAAATTGTTTTTTTTTTTTGTATTTTTTGATTTGGCTCAAACTTTGTGGGGGATTTCCCTATGACCAAATAAGCTATTTTGTGTGATTGGTTCATCCATACAAGTCTCCATACAATTTTGGCTGCTGTCCATACAAAAATGGTGTGTAAATATTCAAACAGCTGTAACTTTTGATTGAATTTTCTGATCAATTTGGTGTCTTCGGCAAAGTTGTAGGTATTGTTGAGGACTTTTGAGAAAAAAAAGGTACGCGGAAAAATAATTGCAGATTTTTTTATCAACTTTTTATTCACTAAAACTAAATTTCCCAAATTCCCCCGTTTTTTTTATTTTCGAGATTTTTTGATAGGGGACAAAAATCCGCAACTTTTGAGCCATAGAGAAACATGGTCAAAAAATCTGCCGCCGAGTTTTGAATTTTTAGCCATAGAGAAACATGGTCAAAAAATCTGCCGCCGAGTTATGAATTTTTGAAAAAACAGTGATTTTGGAAAAAATCGAAGTTTTATGCAAAAACAAGTTTGACATTATTTTTTAATGCAAAATTGCAATCGAAAACTACTTTACAGATTTTTTGATAAAGGGCTCCGTTTTCAAGATATAGCCACCGAAAGTTTTATTTTAGCGAAATATTTGCAGTTTTTCAATTTTTAAAAATAGTGACCATAAGTGACCATTTCTGAAAATATGTTTTTTGCGAAGTTCAGAAAATTTGCTATACAATTGTCTAAGAGACATTGAAGATTGGACCTCGGGTTGCTGAGATAGAGCCGCTTTAAGAAAAAGAAACACGAACATTGAAGTTTTCTTAATCTCACCAAAACAACCCATCATTTACTTATATCGATATCTCAGCAACTAATGGTCAAATTTTCAATATAAAATCATAAAACATTCGTGAAATTTTCCAATCTTTTCAAAAAAATATTTTGAAAATTTTTAAATCAAGACTAACATTTTAAATGGGCGTAATATTCAATGTTTGGCCCTTTTAAAATGTTAGTCTTGATTAAAAAATGCTCAAATTATTTTTTTCGAAAGGATCAGAAAATTTTACGAATGTTTCATGCATTTACATTGATAATCGGACCATTAGGTGCTGAGATATCGTCATTAGAAAATGGTGTGTTTTTTTGGTGAGATTTTGAAAACTTCAATTTTCGTGTTTCTTTTTCCTAAAATTAAACTTTTGGTGGCTATATCTTGAAAACAGAGCCCTTTATCAAAAAATCTGTAAAGTACTTTTCGATTGCAAATTCAATTTTGCATTAAAAAATAACGTCAAACTTGGTTTTGCATGAAACTTTAATTTTTTTCAAAAATCGCTGTTATTTTCAAAAAATCATGACTTGGCGGCTTATTTTTTGACCATGTTTCTCTATGGCTAAAAAGTTGCGGATTTTTGTCTCCTAAAACATATAAAAAAATCTCGAAAATCAAAATTTTGGGAAATTGAGTTTTAGTGAAAAAAAAGTTGATAAAAAAATCTGCAATTTTTTTTTTCCGTGTACCTATTTTTTCTCAAATGTCCTCAAAAATACCTACAACTTTGCCGAAGACACCATCAAAAAATTCACTCAAAGTTGCAGCTGTTTGAATATTTTCATACCATTTTTGTATGGACAGCATCCAAAATTGTATGGAGACTTGTATGGATGAACCAATGACGTAAAATAGCTTATTTGGTCATAGGGAAGGCCCCCACAAAGTTTAAGTCAAATTAAAAAATACAAATTAAATCCATACCCGGTTTTGGTAGAGAATTGCTCAATAGCAATGAATATCAAAAATTCAAAACAATTTTCTGACAGTTGGAAAAAAAACTCCGGTTCTACCAAAAGAGCATATTATTTATAAAATATTGTCTTCCAACGCTGAAACCAATCAACCTCAAGGTTAATGATGGTTTTGTAAATTATCTGATCTTTTTTCGAAAAAAGACTACACAACCCGACATTTTCGAAGTCGGTGTCAGTAAACGCTTCAGTTCCGTCAAGGTATGATAGATTTGGGCTCCCTGAAGACGCTCCAATCGAGTGAATTGATTTTTAGTGAACTCCTTGCTAATCAATAAAATTATTAATTTCGGGTATTAATCATAAGCAACTATGCCCTGCCACGTTTATCTCTGTGTTATGAGTTTAGTTGAGGTGTTGCGTAATCGTAGGAAGTTAATTATTTTCTTGAAATGCAGTCCAGCTTAAACCGCTTTTCACCAACCACCGAGTATCAACCTCACAAAAGTCACCAGAAGCGCGCGAGCCAACCAGCACTTTTCCATTATGGCCACCACAGCCGGACTGCAGCAGCGGATGCGTTGAACTTCCGCCACCGTCCACCTGCCCCATCGACGATGACCCCCAGGGTGGCGACCCCGGACGAGTTTCATAAAATCTTAAAATATAGTACGCTTTACGCTCGCACATAAATCATTGCATTGTGCGACGGGGAGGCGAGACTTATCCCTTCAGAATTGTCCGTGAGGGGAAAATAGACCAAGGGAAAAGTCACACACACACACTCTCACTATCGCACAAGGATAATAGAGTTATCTAAGCCCGATCTCACGCACACTAGCGCACCATTTGTTTTGCTGGCGGGTACAAAATTTAACCTCAATCTTTTTCGTGTACGTACACGCAATACATGCGCACGTAGATAACTCTATGGTTCGGTTAGTGTGTACACATAAAAAAGGGAGCGGATTAGGGGAAAATGGGTGTACCCCATTTGGCATAATGGACATTTGGCATAACGGGTTTTCAAGATGGACGTTTGGCATAATGGACGTTTGGCATAATTATTACTAGCTTGTTTTTTTTTTTGTTAAGTATTTGTCATTTTCACGAACGAAAATGTATATTTTTTACCTTTTTTATATTACTTTAAGAGATTATCATTTTTTTCTATAAAAAATTAGGTATCTCTATATTTTTTCCCCAATAGTCAATTCTTTCCTTTTTGAATAATTCACAATAAATCTTTTCAATGAAATTTTGATATTTTTATTAAATAATTAGTATAAAGAAGAAAATATCTCTTGTTAGCTAAAGATTTTTCCCCTTTCAATATAATTAGCAGTAATTTTTTAAATGAAATTTTCCCTTTTATATGAAATTCATGATGAGAAAAACCACTGCAAATTTTCGACAATTGAGCTTTTATAATGCAATTTTCCCTTCTTTTGATCAAAATTTTACTTGAAGAAGGAAATCTCTAAATAAATTCACATTTTTCCCTTCTTTTTCGAATTTAATCTAAAGAAACCCCAGAACTGGGCAGCACTCATCCGACACGAGACTAGCGGAAAGATTCACAGACACAGAGAACACAGTTCTAGATGACCGAGAGAATTATGCCCTCGAGTCCATTTTCAAGAAAAAGTTCATCCTTCAAAACAAAAAGTGTTCTCTACGGGAACTGAACCAGAGACCTTTAATAGACTAACTCAATGACTAAACTGCCTTGGCCACAGCAGCTTGGTGACACAAGAGTAGTCAGATTTCGATTTATAACTCATGTTGCAGATTTACTGTTTCAATTAATTAATTAAATTAATTGTTTTGCAGGTGTGAGTTGGTACCATTATTCTATCGAGTTTAGCATTGAGCTCTCTATAAATTTTGATGGAATTATACTCTCGATCCTGTATTTTGGGTGAATGGATGTCGATGTTGCTTTTCTTTAAATATTTTGCAATTAAGTTTTTTTTATTCAATTTTCCCATCATTTTTTATATTTAACTTGAAGAAGGGAAATTCTCTTATAGATGTTGTCTTTAAACATTTATATAATTTCTGCACATTTTTTCTCTGTTGGTTTAATTTTTGCAATAAAGTTGTTTATGAAATTTTCCCTTCTTTTATTTATTCAATACTAATCTTAAAGAAGGAACAACTGCCCAAAAAAAAAAATAATCATAATCGAAGTTAATTGTCAAATATTCAAAAAGTATTGTTTTTAGAGATTTTCCCTTCTAAAAGTTGAATTTAAAATAAAAGAAGGGAAAATTTCATAACTCATTTGTCAAATATTTAAAGAAAGAAAAAATGTACATCCCTTATTAAGGATGAATATTAAAGAAGAAAAAATTGCATAAAAACAATGATTGCAAAATTTTGAAAAAAAAACAAACTGCACATTTTTTGAGAGATTTTACCTTATTTTAGCTTTAAAATAAAAGAAGAGAAAATTGCTTTAAAAAATTTAAATGCATTTCGTTAAAAAAGAGCAAAATGTACATACATTTTTCAGGTTAAATTTGAAAAAGGAGGGAAAAGTTATAAAATCTTTATTGCTTAATTTCAAAGACTGGCAAAACTTACATCACTTTGTTAGGTTGAATTTAAAATAAAAGAAGGAATAATTGAATACAAAAAGATAGCTGCAACATATTTTAAAAGAGGACAAATCTCAATACAATATATTTATGAAAAAAATGCCTTTTTTTATTTATGAAAAATTGGTTTTTCAAGCTATATTAAGAAAAAAAAGGAAAAAAATACATCTATAGGGAGAAAATGACAAAGATACTAGATTTCTTGAACAAAAATCTTTTTTAATGTAAAGTTATCTGCTTAGAAAAAAGGAAAAAAATAGCTACCGTCAGTGGGGGTGACATTGGGTCTGGGGGGTGAGATTGGGTCAAAGTGATTTTTTACGGATTTTACCATTTCTCAGATTCTTTTCAATGAAACTGAATTCTGTTAAAAGGGTTGTGTAGGGGACATCTTAAGATGACTTCGCTGAAAAAAAATCGTTCCTAGAACATATCCTGTTATTTTGGCAGATGTCTAAAGTTGGGGTACGTTTTTGGCCAAAAATGACCTCTCGAAAAATCATTATTCTAATATTTTTGTTAGAATTGCTCGAAAACTACCCAAGTGTTTGAAAATCTCCACTTCAAACATTGTAGCGTGTCAATACGATTCCCTCGAACAAGAAACGCTGTTGGATGACTTGTTTTTACCATATCTTTGTATTTCAGCATCATTTTAGTTTCATTTGACCCAATGTCACCCCCTCTAAGGGGTGAGATTGGGTCAATTTTCAAACAATTGGCATTTAAGGTAGTGTTCATCAAAATCGACCATATTTTGGGAAAATGTTAGTAAACTATCTAAGAACAAATCTACGTTAAAAGATTTTCGATGTTATTTAAATTGTTTTTGTTATTAAGAAATTTCGAGAGGTGTTTCGTTTTTTGACCCATAGTCACCCCCACTGACGGTAGCAAAAATTATGCCAAACGTCCTTGATGGGTTTTGAACGAATTATGCCAAACGTCCATTATGCCAAATGTCCATTATGCCAAACGTCCCTGATGTCTTGGACCAATTATGCCAAACGTCCATTATGCCAAACGTCCATCTTGAAAACCCGTTATGCCAAATGTCCATTATGCCAAATGGGGTACACCCGGGGAAAATGGTGGAAGAGGTTATGCTGCAGAGTCTGTTGTCGTGTGCCATCCGGAAAGAAAAGGATACTGCTTCAAGAAATGGAAAGCAATGATGGTACTCTCCCATAGTTCATCTGGGGTGCACTCTTCAAAATGCAAGAA
The DNA here is from genome assembly GCF_016801865.2 of Culex pipiens pallens. Classification (NCBI taxonomy): domain Eukaryota; kingdom Metazoa; phylum Arthropoda; class Insecta; order Diptera; family Culicidae; genus Culex; species Culex pipiens. The sequence continues at coordinate 35,924,673 of NC_068937.1, read as the reverse complement.
AACAAAATTTAAACTTTTATCTTGATTTCATAATTATAACATTTACCATCCGTCAACGTGCCTGCCGAGCTGTGTCGCTAAGAAATGTGCTAAATCAATCGTGTTTTTTTTTGTTTTCTTTTTTCACACAGATTATACATGATGAAAAGCAACTTGGGTTAAATGTTGACTTTTTCAACAGTGCCCCTATTTTTACGACCCAAGAAGCTCTTTTCCGCAACAAAGCAAAGCCGGAAATGGTGGCAACGAAGCTCACTTCTTTTATCATCACTCTTTCTTTTCATTATGGTATCTGTATTGTCTGTGTGTGTGTGTTTGCGTTAGTGAGACAAAATGGTGTCTTCCCACATCAGAACAGCACGCGGCGAAGCGCACTTTTATTTTCTTTATTTCTCACTCTCACTCTAGGAAGCAAAAAAAAAAAGAAAGCAGCACACACTTTTATTTCGGGTTCTTTCTTCTGACAGGTTCTTATCCACCATTTCTGGAAGTAGACATCCTCCAGAAGCTGCTGGCTGGTCGGGTCATAGCGTTTATCATCACCTTCTTTTAAGGTTGCAGTTCTCAGGGGAATAGGGAAAATGTGAGGTTAAAATTAATAAATTATTTAAATTAAGCTAAAACTCTTAAGTAATTTACCTCGCAACTCTACCTCTAAACGCTCAGTATGCGTTTTCAATTGAATAAATCTTCAATATTTTGCCAAAACACTAGGTCAAACTGTTCTATTGTACAACAATAGATCAATTTACCCCATTACACAACACTAGGTGAATTTGCCCTATTTTACTACAGTTGACTAGATCAAATTACCCTATTGTACAACACTAGGTCAATTTGCCCTTTCTTTACAACACTAATTCGTTTATCCTTGGTCAGTTTCGTGTTTTAAGTTTGTATGAGTATTAAATAGCTTTTGAGATTAGCCCAAAGTTTACTTCACAAATTCTAGTATATTTTTGGAAAATATTAAAAACCCAATAATAGTAGTTTATGCAACAAGTTGCAAAAAGAGGATTTTTTCAGCACGAGTCGTACATTTATCCAACGAGGTTCACCGAGTTGGATAAATACGAAGAGTGCTGAAAAAATCAAGTTTTGCAACGAGTTCCATACAACATTTTTTACAATTCCAAAAAACACACATTGAGTGAAATTTTATGTCAAATTTTCATGTATTTTGTCATTAAATCGTTTTAATCAAAAAAGTGTTGAAAAGTGTTACTTTTCGAAACAAGTGCTGAAAAGTTATTTGTGTTTATTTTGAAAAGTGTTGCTATTCGATTCTGTTATTTTTGGTACAGAAATGTAGGCTATTTCGTCGTTCAAGAATGACAGGAAAAGTAAATAGTTTCACGACGGAATTGCAAAAAAGCTGTTTTTGGTGATGATTAAAAAAATAATAATGAAATTCCATAAACAATGTGTTGTGAAAAGCCCTCTAAAAAATGATAAAATACTTTTACAAGAATCTTTTTCAACATTCTCCTGAGATTTGTTCAGGGTCGTCAAGCGAAAGCAGTGGCAAAGGGGTTAGAGCAAGTAGTGCATCATCTTCTTTCTCACTTTGGCCCCCTCCTTATTTTTATCTTCCAAGAACCCAGAAATGAAAATGTGCAACCACCAGTAGATGACTGCCGCCGCCGTCGAAATGAGTTTTCAGTTGTTGAGCAAAGTTCATATAAAGTTTTATTCCAGACACTAATCCTTTATTTTACTTTCTACTTAAAACCGGGCCAAACTCATCTGTCAGTTGGGTGGTGGAGGAGGAGCGACTTTTCTGTCGTCGTCCTCGGCAGATAAGGGGAAGATGATGGGTTTTTACTGGCTTTCCCTCAGTCTCTAGTGGGAAAAAAGGAAAAGTGCACTTTTCCGCAAGATTCGCTCAATATTTGAGCACAAGCTTTCTTCTCGGGTGACGCATGGCTTTTGGGAAATCGCTTCTTGCAGTCAATGTGAGTGGAAAAGTTTGGGGGGGAAAAGAACGTTAGAGAAAGAAAGGATTAATGTTAAGGTGCACAGTATTACAGTTTAGTGCAAGAAGGAGGGGGAGGCAGGAGGCGAACACAATGGCTGTGATGACAGCTTATATTTTTCGACAACAAAGTGAACTTTGTGGTACTTTACTGACGGATTTGGGGAAGAAAGCTTTTGAGATTATTGGAGTGTTTTGGGATACAAAAAAAAGCTTTGTCAAAAGAATATTGAAGATGGCTTTGAAAGGTTGATCAGCTTAATAATCATAACAAATTTAAAATCTTATCATGTTTTTATGCTAATTTTTCACAATTTTTCATGTTAACGTTTTTTTTTAATTTTTGTATTTTTGTATTTTTGTATTTTTGTATTTTTGTATTTTTGTATTTTTGTATTTTTGTATTTTTGTATTTTTGTATTTTTGTATTTTTGTATTTTTGTATTTTTGTATTTTTGTATTTTTGTATTTTTGTATTTTTGTATTTTTGTATTTTTGTATTTTTGTATTTTTGTATTTTTCTATTTTTGTATTTTTCTATTTTTGTATTTTTGTATTTTTGTATTTTTGTATTTTTGTATTTTTGTATTTTTGTATTTTTGTATTTTTGTATTTTTGTATTTTTGTATTTTTGTATTTTTGTATTTTTGTATTTTTGTATTTTTGTATTTTTGTATTGTTTGTATTTTTGTATTTTTGTATTTTTGTATTTTTGTATTTTTGTATTTTTGTATTTTTGTATTTTTGTATTTTTGTATTTTTGTATTTTTGTATTTTTGTATTTTTGTATTTTTGTATTTTTGTATTTTTGTATTTTTGTATTTTTGTATTTTTGTATTTTTGTATTTTTGTATTTTTGTATTTTTGTATTTTTGTATTTTTGTATTTTTGTATTTTTGTATTTTTGTATTTTTGTATTTTTGTATTTTTGTATTTTTGTATTTTTGTATTTTTGTATTTTTGTATTTTTGTATTTTTGTATTTTCGTATTTTTTTTTGTATTTCAAGTGATTTTAATTTAGCAAAGTGAGCAAAGCCATATGGGAATCATTATTTCTTGTCGTTTTCAATTTATGTTTAAATCCATCTGCGTAGTGCCATAGTTAATTTAGATTAATTTCCAACGCCATAACAATCAATTTATCATTGCTATCTGCTTTTCCCATTCAATGAGTAGCAATAACATCATTCAACTGCCACACTGCTGCCACACTGCCCCAGCTAATATTATGACACCTGACGCAAAACTCAAAGCTCCCGGTGTCATCCATAAACTACGTTTGTTTAATTCCCCAAAATTGATTACCTTTCCAGCCCATCACGTGTTCTCCCCACTAATCTAACCCAAAATACAATTTGAATAATTGAACCAAATCATCACTTGCTGGTTTTCAATAATAGATGTGCCACGTGGCACAACACTCCCTCCCCTTCCCCTTCTCCTTACCTCTCACTGACCCATAAAGGGGGTGGTTTCAAACCTGATGTTGGGCCCGTAAATAGAATTAAAATTCGAATAGCCCATCACCTCTCTCCCTCTGTGATGGTAACTGCTAATTGGTTTCGATATTAAAATCGTGTTTATCGGGACCTTTCCACAACCATGTCAGCGCAAAGGGTGGTGGCGGGGGAGGCGAGAGAGAAAGGAGGAGAAGGGGGAGGTGCTTTTCGAAATTGGTTGTGTTTGGTCCTTAATTTGATTAATAGCTGTCACGAGCAGCTGCTGCTGCTGCCTCTGTTGCAGTTTTCCAATAGCTCATTTTCCATCATGGCCACTCCTCCCTCAACACCCCACAATCATCACCTGTTTTGTGACGAAATGTTGGTGAGAGGGAGGATTTGTGGAAGGGTGCCAACCCTAAAAAGACAATTGAATAAAAAAAAAAGATTTTTTTTTATCAAAAATTGCTTTGCAAAATGATGTTTTTTTGGTAAGTTCAATTATGTTATTGAAATTGAAAAAAAAAAATGATTTTCATTGAGCAATCTTTTTTTTTCTAATAAGTCATTATAAGAAGCTACAAATTAGCCAAAGACACAAAATCGATAAGAAAAAAAATGTCTGAAATTACTACAAAAGCTACCAATCGATATCGTCAAGAGATAGAAAGCTTGGACCAGTTAATTCGCTCAACAGGCCAAGGTAAGCCCCCCGAGCTGAATCTTTTATTGCCATTTGTTACTTGAGATTTTTATGGTTGTTTGGTCGATTTTTTCCCCCCATCCAAAACCAACTCTCGATTCATCCATCCGGTCCGGTCAGCTCCAGCTGGTGTTGGTGGAAGAAAAGTGTTTGTTTTGCCACACTTCAAATGGTCATTTTCCACCCGATTGGAAATGGAAAGAAGAAGAAGCTTCGCAAGCTCAAGTGGATTTTTATTACTTCCCAAGGGGTGGAGGCCCGGCTAAGTTTTTGCTCCGAGGTTGGATCGGGGGTGAGATTGGAGGGCTTAAGCGTTTTCCGATAGTCGATCAATCAGTGTCGGCGGGATGTAAGATGGTGGTGGCGATTAAGGATAGGTTGAGTGAACTGAACAAAAAATTAAAGGAAAATTGTTTGAATTTGAACACATGACTAGAAATATTCAAATCAATTAACTAAGTAACGAAAAATGTAAAAGCTTTCGCTCCAAATACTGTTCAATTATCACTTCAAACAATTCAATTTATATTTGCTTCGATCAACTTGAATCACATACCCAAAATCAAACAATTTTAAAATGTGTTTACATCGCTTGCAAACATCTACTAATTCAAGTGCATCTGCAAATGCCAGCGATTCAGCGGCAGCACTGCAAACACAAATCGTTCAATCAGAAATTCAAAATTAAATCCGTTTTTGCGAAACGAAACAACAACAAACACAACTTATCGGCTCGGTGAACATTAAAATTGGGAACAAAAAGCTAGGAAATCGAAATCAAACCAACCAAAAATGTAAACAATGCATGGAAACGGTTAGGATGAATTTAATTTAAAACATTTAACATTTGAGCGATTCTCCACGAAATCGGGCGATCTCGAGCATTTTTACATCGTGTATTTTTATTATTTGGCTCAAACTTTGTGAGGACCTTCCCTATCATCAAACAAGCCCTTTTGTGTCATTGGTTCACTCATACCCAATGGCAGCTGTTCATACAGCTCTTCGATTTGCGTGAAACTTGTCCTAAGGGGTAACTTTTGTCCCTGATTACGAATTCGAGGTCCGTTTTTTTATATCTCGTGACGGAGGGGCGGTACGACCCCTTTAATTTTTGAGCATGCGAAAAAAGAGGTGTTCTTTAATAATTTGCAACCTGAAACGGTGATGAGATAGAAATTTGGTGTCGAAGGGACTTTTATGTGAAATTGTACGCCCGATTTGATGGCGTACTCAGAATTCCGAAAAAAACATATTCTTCATACAAAAACACTTGAAAAGTTTTAAAAACTCTGCCATTTTCCGTTACTCAACTGTAAAATTTTTTGTAACATGTCATTTTAAGGGAAATTTAATGTATATTTCGAATCAACATTGACCCAGAAGGGTCATTTTTTCATATAGAACAAAATTTTTCATTTTAAAAATTCGTGTTGTTTCTAATTTTGCAGGGTTATTTTTAAGAGTGTAATAATGTTCTACAAAGTTGTAGAGCAGACAATTACAAAAATTTTAATATAAAAACATAAGGGGAGTACGCCATCAAATCGGGCGTCTAATTTTACATAAAAGTCCCTTTGACACCAAATTTCTATCTCATCACCGTTTCAGGCTGCAAATTATTGAAAAACACCTCTTTTTTCGCATGTTCAAAAATGGAAGGGGTCGTACCGCCCCTCCGTCACGAGATATCAAAAAACGGACCTCGGATTCGTGATCAGGGACAAAATCGAAGAGGGGTCGGGGCAACTGCTGTGTGAGTTGGCGGAGAATTACCCTTAAAAATTTTTAGTTTTGATGGCTAGAACGTTCAATTTCTTTGTAAATTATGTTGACAAAAAATGATGGTTTAGAAAAATGTTGAAGAAATTTAAATTATTGTTTATTCTTGTTTCAAAGGGCATTGCTGACAACTTTAAAAAGTTTGGTTGAGTCATTTAAAAAAAAATATATCAAATTGTTCAATGGTATGCAATAAGTTGTTTTTAAATAAATTAAAAAAAAATAAATCGAACAACAATTAGGTGAGTATTGAATAAAATAGATTACGGCGTCCAATTTTTCTGGATTTCAAAATAATCTAATCTAATTTAATCTAATCTAATCTAATCTAATCTAATCGAACACAAGCGCAGCCAGTCCGAAGAAAGCATCCTGGAAGAACTTGTGGTTAGATTACGCCCCAAGTTCTTTCTTGTCAATATTAATTATTGCATCACACTTGAGTAACCCTGGAGACGTATTGCCAAAATTAAAGCGGCCAGGCCTACTGCGTTGCATTAACCGTAGAGACAGATTATGTGAACGGAGCACATTTCACAGAATCAACAGGGGAGGAAGGATGCGTGGACATACCGTACCAAACGCTCCGGATCAGTTGTGGTTGGGTGTGTTAGTGTAATTTTGGCAAATAATAATATTTTTATGGAGTGAGGGCGAGAGGGGCCGGGGGGGGGGAGGAAATTGGGTTTGGAGAAAGGGAATGGTTATAGAAATATATCATTTAATTAATAGAATATAATATCGTATTTATAAGGGAAAAATCATCTGTTAAATAATGATTAATTAAAAGGAATGATCTCACCAAATTAGCATTCTACACCTCAAGTTATAAAAAAATGCCACTTGATTCTCAATTCTTTTGAGACTTCTGGACTTGATCAGCTAATGACGGACGGTAAATTCTAGCTGCTGGAAGAGCATCTGGGACAGGAACGATGGCATCTTCATGATTACAACCAACTGATGGACTGGTGATCCTGCCGTTCTTTCCTTTCAACTTGGTCGAGCATATTTGGCAATCACTGGTACTTGCCATCACCAAAAATGTGGACCGAATCTTCGTAGTTTAACACGAAAGGAAGTTAATCGTTTTAAGGGAATTAATCGGGAAACACAAGAGCTGTCACAATTTTTTGCACCGTAAAATTTTCACATCCGATCTCGCGCACGGCTACTTCGATCGTCCCAATTTTCCTGGATTTCAAAATATCCCAGAAAACATGAAAATTATTTATAAAATCATGATTTCATGAATTAAAAAAAAACGAAAATGGATTTTATTTTTATTTTTTTAATGACCACAGAAGCAATTTTGTATCATTGGTTCACCCATACAAAATTGTAGTAATTTTTTAGGACAAAACCCGCAACTTTTGAGCCGTAGAGAAGTATTTTTAAAATTATGCCGCCTAGTTATAATTTTTTGAAAAATAGTTATTTTTGAAAAAAAAATGATATTTCATGCAAACACAAATTTGACTTAATTTTTTTTATACAAAATTTGGCGTAATATTGAATGTTTGGCCCTTTTCAAATGTTAGTCTTGATTAAAAAAAAACTTTCAAAATATTGTTTCCAAAAAGATCGAAAATTTTCTCGAATATTTTATGTTTTAAAATTGGAAATCGGGCCATTATTTGCTGAGATATCGACATTAGAAAACGGTGGGTTGTTTGGGAGAGACTTAGAAAACTTCAATTTCATGTTTTTTTTTTCTTTAAATCACTTTATCTCAGCAATCCAATCCAATCTTCACTTTTTCTTTAACAATTGTATAGCAAATTTTTTGAACTTAACAAATATCAGATATGGTCACTCATGGTCACTATTTAAAAAAATCTAAACCCTGCAAATATTATATCTTGAAAACGGAGCCCATTATCAAAAAATCTGTGAAGTTCTTTTCAATTTTACATAAAAAAATGAATATTTTTTTTTGCGAGAAATTTCGATTTTTTTAAAATCAAAATTTATCGTTATCTTTTTTTCCGATAATTCTATCGGCGATATTTTTATCGACGATAACGGACGATAACTTATATTTAATATATTTCTAAAATTAACTAAATACAACCAAATTATATTGAATTTTTAAGCTTCCTCTTAGTAAATATTTTTTTGTTTATATCATAAATTTCAAAGCATAAACACCAACATTTTCACAAAATACCGTACTTTTTTAAAGTACTCAATTTTTTATAATTTGCAATATGGATATTAAACGATTCGAAACTTTGCATGCATTTTCACTGTTTTAGAGTTTTATGAATTGAATTCTAAAATTTTCACAAAGTACCGTATCTTGCGAATCAGCCCATAAAACGATGTTTTGTGAAATTTAAGTTTTTCATTCCGAAACCTCTAAACAATTAAAATGCATGCAAAATTTCGAATCGTTTCGTACCCTTATTGCGAAAAATAAAAATTGAGTATTTTCGAGATAATACGGAATTTTGTGAAAATTTTTGTTTTTCATTCGAAAAACTCTCTAGCAGTGAAAATATAGGTAAAATTTTACTACGTTTGATACCCATATTGCAAATTATGAAAATTTGAGTACATAAAAAAACGGTATTTCATGAAAATTTAAGATTTTCTTTCAAAAATCTCTTAAGCAGTTAAAATACATGCCGAATTTCTAATCGTTTGATACCCATATTGCAAATTATTAGAATTTGAATGCTTTAAAAAAAGGTATTTTGTGAAAATTTTAGTATTTATGCTTCGAAACTTACTACTTTATCGAGAAATATATTACAGGTGAATGCATTCAAAATTTAACATGATATTGGTGGATTAAGTAAATTTACGAAAGATTTTAAAAATGAGTTATCGTCCATTATCGGCGATAAGATTATCACCAACAAAATTATCAAAATAACGATAACGTCAGTAAGTTACAGTCATGCCTCGGTTTTGCACGTCTTGGTTTTGCACAGCCCCGGTTTTAATTCATTCAACTGCCTTGGTTGAGCACAGCTAATTTTTTTTTTAAATACTCAAATTTTTTAAAAACAACCTATTTTTGAAAAAAAAACTCAACATTTCAGCTTTTTACAATATGGGTATCAAATGATCGTGATTTTTAAAAACATTTCGAAAGTAATAAAACAAATTTATAAAAATGCTTAAAAAATTTCACAAAACCCTCTTTTTTTTGAAAAATAGTAAAAAAAAGTGTTCTCAACATTGGTATTAAATTATTGTTAAATCTTACGAAAGATATGAGAAAATTCAGATAATTTTGTACCCATATTTTGAAATAAGATTTTTTTAAATTGTAAATAACCATTGGACTCCCATATAAAAAAACTGAAATATTGAGTATTTTTTTCGAAAATTCGTAGTTTTGTAAAAAAAATAGTATTTTCAAATTTTGTGCTATTGCTTTCAAAGTATGAAAAAATCCCAATTATTGGATACGCATAATGTAAAAAACTTAAATTTAGAATATTTTTACAAAAATACGTAGTTTTGTGAAAATTTAAAGAATTTGAAAAAAATGTTTTATTACTTCCGAAATGTATGAAAAAATCTCAATCATTTCAATAACAATAATTTTAATCTTTTTTTTTTCGAAAAAATGTCATTTCAAAATACAGGAAAAATACCTATTTTTGTGAAAATTATCATGCAATTATAAGAGCAATCAATATCTGACATCATTCCGGTAACAAAACACTATATTTATAATAAAATACAACTGGATTAATTTGAAATGAATAATTTTAAAATTTACAGTTGTCTGAGAACTTTTATTTTTTCAAAACAACAACAGTTATCAAAATGTGCAGCAAACGACCAAAAACTCAGCGCCACGATCCAGCCTTCGGTTCACCAGGATGCTATAATGTGTGGTACTGCTGTGGTAAGCAGGGCCGTGCACAGGATTTTCGAAAGGGGAGGGTTTTCTCGAAAGGGGCGCATGGGGTGCTTGTTAAGATTGCGAAAGGGCGCTAACAGTCAATCTTTAAACTCAATAAATAATACTTTGGTATATTTTACATATATTTTGCTGGTTCGAATCCCGCGGCGGACGCTCTAAAATTCTAAGTGTAAATATGGGTATCCGGCGCCGTCGCTCTGTGCCTTACTCAAATAGGGCGGCGAAGTCCTTGTAGTTAAAAGGGAGACAGTGGTTGGTCTAGTACCGGCCGACAGATATAAAGTCAACTTCGTTTTTATAAATTTTACATTGGTGCAACAGGAGACTACACTTTTTGAATTGGTGCTGCAAATCGTGTTGAATAGCACCATGAAGGGGGGGGCGTTAATTCGGAGTTTGAGCGAATTTGAGATTTTTGCGCAAATGAGAGTTTTGGCGTAAATCGGAAGAGGCATGGGCCGTTCACTTGTGGAGCGTAAAACGGGGTTTTAGTGGAGAAGTGTAGCGGTAATTGCTCAAAACAAGTTTTCATAAGTTTTTTTTTAAATATTAAGAGTAGTTCTCAACGATTTCGCAAATTTTTTTCACGATTTTTAGCTTTTCATTTTTTTGATTTGGATGAAACTTTGCCATGCACCATGCATTCCATATGTCAAAAGAAGCACAATTGCATAATTCGTTTTTCTATACAAATGTCCATACAAATGATAGAAGATGGTCAAATGGATAGAAGCCCAAGATTTCTGATTTGGTGAGATCTTTCCATTTTGAATTTCAGAAGATTCATTCATTTACACTGACATACAAACATTCCATTTAAGACAATATTTTTATTATTTCAAATGAATTGTTGAATATTTTTTATATTGATCTCTTTGTGATTGGATAATCCAATTTGCTCTCCATCTGCATTGACTATTTCTTAATCCTGATTTTCTGTTCTTGTTTTACTCCCTAACATCTATCTCTTTTATGTCCTTGTGAGGGGATCATCGATCCATCCGCATTGACACACTATCTTTTTCATTTTTCGTCTTGTCTTTCTTCTTATTTTTCATTGTTTATTTTTCACACTTACTACCAGTCTTTGTGAGGGGATACTGAGCTCGATTTGCTCTCCATCCGCATTGACCTTTTCTCATCTATGATTTTCCTTTTCATCAGTAGTTAGAATCAAAGCCGGGGATTGGGGAGGGAGCATCAGGGTAGTGGACAGTATGCTGTAGTGGCGGAGACTGGATGTAGATAGTGGAAGACCAGAACTACGTCGCAAGGGGAAAATAGTGTATTAATTGAACAATTCTTAACGATTGTCTAATTACTGCACTTATTGACTTCTGTCAGTTTCCAGCTGTCTGCCGCGCCCTTTTAGGCCCCCAACAGGGTGCGAGCCCTGTTTTTCAGCTTTGTCAGACTTTTTTCGGAGTTATTGGAGGTTACTGTCGGAAGGAGATTCTCTTCCCCTGAGGACACCGTGAGTGATTTTGCTTGTTCGCGTCCAACCATCCCCTTTTGGCCCTTCATACGGCAGTAATTTGAAGATGCTCCCTTTAAGTCTGAGCCACTGTAATTCTAGGCAACCGCTACATAGGTCATCCTTGTGGCCCTGTTGGTTATCACATCAAATCAAATCAAATCAAATCAAATGTCCATACAATATGATTTTTTTGAAGAAAAAAACGTAAAAGTGGACAAAAATTGTTGAAGCAATTTTCTTAACAAAATGTACCGTTTTCAGGTTAAAGCTAATTTTAGGACTGCATTTTCAATTTATTTTGGTTTCTTTTCAAGAAAATTTTGTACAATTTTCCCTGGGCTTTGTCATAATGAGTGTCATAGGTTTGATGCTTGTTTGGCAAAGAGTATGATTTGATTCGATGTGGAATTAAAATCGAAGTGTTCAGTATATTGCTGAAGCTTCCATTTTTACACATGGACACCACTTCATGCTGCGAGAACCCACTTTGGCGCAGTCTCAGGGCTTAATCGATGGCCGGTAAGCTGTCATCGAGACAAGGAGGTTCTCCGATAGTGGAAATATCACATTTGTACAATGAACCGCTACATATGTGATTTTTCCCTATCTTAATGTGGGTGTCAGGTTAAGATGCGGGTTTTTTATTTTTTTATTTTTTTTATTTAGTTTTTTAAATTTAGTTTTTGTAGAATTTAGGATTTTTACTATAAATATCAACTTGTTATACTTTGCCTTTAGTTATTTAGGGACAAAATTAGTAACAGTGAATTTAGTAATTCTATCAGAATCGGTGATTTTCATTCAAGTAGCATAAAAACCATTATGATTTGTCAAAATTTTCGTAGAGTCTCGATCAATCAATAGTGAAATGATATCGGACTAAGTTCGTTGATCTGTTGAACTAACGGTTGTCGGATTATGATTGTATCGACCATTGTTGCGAATCGAGGATCTACTGGAATTATGACGATCAAATGGTCGTCTCTTTTTCAATTCACGACTTGTAAAATGTGAACTGTTATTAATTTTTATTTGTTTTGTGAAGCCAGACAGGTTTTACAAAAAAAAACGTTTTTTTTGCTATTAATTAAAATGTCGGGGATTTGAGATAAGCGTAGCTTTCGGATATGTTACTTTAAATCTTGTATTCAATTCAAGTTAGGTAGTTATCCGCAAATGAAAATTTGGACTTATATGAATAATTGAACATTTTGGACTTATGAATAACACACAACTGTGCATTTATTCTAGAGTCAGATCCATACAGCGTCATTGTTTATTTGGTCGAAGTGTACTAATTCATTGGCAGATCTGATTCTAGTTGTAATGTACGACAAGACTACTGACGGACGTGACAGGACGAGGGCCCAGTTTAGAGGTTTCGACATCAACGATGTGCGGCTGGATCACCCTCCCAAAAAAAAAAAAAAAATGTACAATTTTCTCTCTTAAACTTTCAAATCGAGCAATTTGTTTCTGAGATACACAATCTCAAAGAAATCAAATCGTTGAACTTGATTTTTTCTAAGAGTTAACCCTTTGCTGCCCAATTTTTTTTCGATTTTTTTTTAATTTTTCCCTTGTCATTTTGAGCAACTTTTGTTCTACGAAAAAGTTTACGTCTCTTGTTTTTTGTTGTTTTTGTTTCATTTATAGTTTTAATATTTGCATTTATCTTGTTTAGTTGATATTTGTTTTTGGTATTATTTGGCCTATTCTAGCACCTAATTTGTCATGTTTTTACAGCCAATTTTTCATTATTTTTTTGTATGTTTTTAATTTTTTTACTCTAGAACAAACCATTATCATTTAAATTGTTAAAAAATGCTTAGAGGTATAGTCTGAAACAATAGAAAAAAAAAGTACAGAAAATATTAGTGAAAAACACAGCCAAGAAAAATTTACATTGGTAAAGTCAAATAAAACAAGTCACACGTTCAACGCTAAAAAAAAAACAAATTTTAAGAGTTCACCTTTCCAATGCTTTTTAAAGGTCGAAAATTGGTAAAAAAAAAGATTTTTGGCTAATTATTAGATCGAACCCCGCCTAGAGGTGGGGTTGGGTTGTAGCTGGATAAACTGAAAGTGTTCAACTGATCATAACTCGGAAACTACTGGTTTTCAATCGACTTTTCTTTGCATTCCCTATGTCAAAAGAAGCAATTTTGCATCATTTGTTTTTTCATGCAAGTCTCCATACAATTTTGAGGGCTGGAATGGGTATGTAAACGTATGAAATTTTGTATCTTTGGACGGAATTTTCTGAAAATCTGAAAAATTAGATAAGAAACTTCATTTTTGGGTCAAACATTTGTAACAGATTTTTTGAGTATAAAAAATTAAAAAAGGTAATTTTGAATATATTTCTATCGATTCCTTGACTTTTCTGAAGAAACGTCCTAGAAAATCGATAAAAAGTAACAAAGTTGCTACAGGAAACAAAGATATATTTCGATTTACCCCAGAAAATGTTCCGAAAAGGCACCTCTCTCATAAACAAAATTTAAAAAATGATAAAATAATTAACATATTAAAAAAAATACTATCAACGCCTGAATAGCACCATAGAAATGATGAAAATATTTTGAAAATTAGATTTCAAAGAAAGTTTCACAACACGTAAAAAAAATAATCAAAAAAAAGTTAGCTTAAGCAACATAAAAATGATAAAAAGTTGCGCCTTGTGATGAAATAATTTTTTTAAATAAAACAATTTGACTACCTTTTTGAAAATAAAATTTCACTAGAGGTGGCCTCATGACAAAATAAAAAAAATGAAAAAAGTAGAGCAACATAAAAAAAGATCAAAGATAAATATTTTAAAAATAGGATTTTACCAGCGGCGTTTTGTTGATAAAATTATTTGACTATCGGCGCTCCTCAAGCTATAAAGACTATTCAAAATTAGTCAAACAAAGTTTGCCAACCGGCGCAAAAAGTTGTTGTAGCTAGAACGCTAAACAGAATTTTTATTTTTTTATGTTACCGTACGCCAAACTTTGTTTTGCTCTTATTAAACAGTCTTTATGTTGCTAGAGGGGCGTCGATAGTCAAACTTTTTTTTGTTGAATGTTTTAATTTTGTCATAATAGCGGTTCCAGTAAAATCTTATGTTTAAAATATTTTTATCATTTTTAAGCTGATTTGGGCACTGATTATTCAACTTTTTTTTTCAATATTTTTACCAATTTTTCCCCCACTCATAAGGGCGCCTCCAGTAAAACTTACATATTGAGAATTTACATAAAAATGTTTACGTCATAGGGGCGCCCCCATTCCATTTTCCATATCGAGAATTTGCATGATTTTTTTTTAGTCATAAGGGCGCCTCCAGTCAAATTTTCATAAAAAATTTGTATGATTTTTTAAAAGTCGTAGTGGCGCCTCCAATTAAATTTTCATAATTTTCATAAAAAAGTTTTAGTCATAGGGGCGCCTCCAGTCAATTTTCATAATAAGAAATTGTATGATTTTTTTAAAGTCGTAGTCACGCATCCATTAAATTTTTCATAGCGAAAATCATCATGATTCATGATGAAGTCGTAGGGGCGCCTTCTGTCAAATTTTTGGTATTGAAGATTTGTTCTAAAAAATTTAAGTCACAAGTTGAATTTTCATAATAAGAATTTGTATGATTTTTTTTAAGTCATAAGGGCGCCTCAGTCCAAGTTGCCATATCGAGAATATGCCTTTAAAGTCGTAGAGGCGTCTTCAGTCATATTTTTTACATTAACATTATTTTTTTTAAATACATATTTAAAAAAAATAATTCATAGGGGTGCTTCCAGTCAATTTTTCATATCCAAAATTTGCATGATATTTTTAAGTCGTAGTGGCGCCTCCAGTTAAATTTTCGTATTGAGAATTTTCATAAAAATGTTTCATTCATAATTATCATAGGTCACATTTTCAGAAAAAGAATTTGTATGATTTTTTTTGAGTCAAAAGAGAGCCTCCATTCATTTTTTCATATCGAAAGTTGGCCTGATTTTTTTAAGTCGTTAGGGCGTCTCCAGTCAAAATTTTATATTGAGAATTTGAATTGGAAAAAATTAAATCGTAGGGGCGCCTCCAGTTAAATTTTCATAATTTTCATAAAAAAATTTTAGTCATAGGGGCGTCTCCAGTAAAATTTTTCATATCGAGAATGTATGAATTTTTTGAAGTAGTAGGGGAGCCTCCATTCAATTTTTTATATCGTGAATTTGCATGATTTTTTTAAGTCGTAGGGGCGCCTCCAATTCAATTTTCATATCAAGAATTTTCATAAAAATGTTTTTGTCATAGAGGCGCCTACAACCAAATTTTAATATCGAGAATTTTCATGTTTTTTTCAAGTCATAAGGGCGCCTCCAGTCATTTTTTAAAATATAATTAATATATTTTTTTAATGTCGTAGGGGCGCCTCCATTCAATATTTCATATGGAGAATTTGCATGATATTTTTAAGTTAAAAGGGACCTCCAGTCAAGTTTCTATATTGTGAACTTTTATTTAAAAAAAATTAAGTCGTAGGCCTCCAGTTAAATTTTCATGATTTTCATAAAAATGTTTAAGTCAAAGGGACGCCTCCAGTCAAATTTTTCATATCGAGAATTTGCATGATTTTTTAAGTCATAAGGGCGCCTCCAGTCAAATTTTCATAATAAAATTTGTATGATTTTTTAAAGTCGTAGTGGAGCCTCCAATCAATTTTTCATTTCGAGAATTTGCATGATTTTGTTAGGTCGTAGGGGCGCCTTCAATTCAATTTTCATATCGAGAATTTTCATAAAAATGTTTAAGTCATAGGGCGCCTCCAGTCATTTTTTCATAATAAGAAATTGTATGATTTTTTCAAAGTCGTAGGGACGCATTCATTAAATTTTTCATAGCGAAAATTTTCATGATTTTTTAAGTCGCCTCCTGTCAAATTTTCAATATTGAGAATTTGTTTAAAAAAATTAAGTCGTAGGGGCGGCACCAAATAAATTTTCATAATAAGAATTTGTATGATTTTTTTAAGTCATAAGGGCGCCTCAATCCAAGTTGCCATATCGAGCATATGCCTTTAAAGTCGTAGGGGCGTCTTCAGTCATATTTTTACATTGGGAATTTGTATTTAAAAAAAATAATTCATAGGGGCGCTTTCAGTCAATTTTTCATATCAAGAATTCGCATGATTTTTTTAATTCTAAGGGGCGCCTCCAGTCAAATCTTTAATGTTGAGAATATGTTTAAAAAAATTAGGTCGTAGGGGCGCCTCCAGTTAAATTTTCATATTGAGAATTTTCATAAAAATGTTTCATTCATAGTCATAGGTCAAATTTTCAATATAAGAATTGGTATGATTTTTTTAAGTCATAAGAGCGCCTCTAGTCAAATTTTCATTATAAAATTTGTATGTTTTTTTAAGTCGTAAGGGCACCTCTAGTCAAATTTTTATATAGCATATTCGTACTGAAAAAAATTAAGTCTTAGGGGCGCCTCCAATTAAATTTTCATAATTTTCATGAAAAGGTTTTAGTCATAGGGGCGCCTTCAGTCAAATTTTTTACATATCGAGAATTTGCATGATTTTTTTAAGTAATAAGGGCGCCTCCAGTCAAATTTTCATAACAAAATTTGTATGATTTTTTTTAAAGTCGTAGGGGCGCCTACAGTCATATTTTTATATTGCATATTCGTATTGAAAGAAATTAAGTCTAAGGGGCGCGTTCAGTTAAATTTTCATAAAAATGTGGTAGTCATAGGGGCGCCTCCAGTTATTTTTTTTTTATCGAGATTTTTTATGGTTTTTTCAAGTCATAAGGGCGCCTCTAGTCAATTATAATAAAATTAATATGATTTTTTTAAAGTCGTAGGGGCGCCTCCATTCAATATTTCATTTCGAGAATTTGCATGATTTTTTTAAGACGTAGGGGCGCCTCCAGTCATATTTTTATATTGCATATTCGTATTGAAAATAATTAAGTCTAAGGGACGCGTCCAGTTAAACTTTCATAAAAATGTGGTAGTCATAGGGGCGCCTCCAGTCAAATTTTTTATATCGAGAATTTTCATGTTTTTTCAAGTCATAAGGGCGCCTCCAGTCAATTTTTATAAAAAAGTTAATATGATTTTTTTTAAGTCGTAGGGGCGCCTCCATTCAATATTTCATTTCGAGAATTTGCATGATTTTTGTAAGACGTAGAGGCGCCTCCAGTCAAATTTTTATATTGCATATTCGTACTGGAAAAAATTAATTCTTAGGGGCGCCTCCAATTAAATTTTCATAATTTTCATGAAAAGGTTTTAGTCATAGGGGTGCCTGCAGTCAAATTTTTCATATCGATAATTTGCAAGATTTTTTTTAAGTCATAAGGGTGCCTCCAGTCAAATTTTCATAACAAAATTTGTATGATTTTTTAAAGTCGTATGGGCGCCTATATTTAATTTTTCATATCGAGAATTTGCATGATTTTTTTAAGACGTAGGGGCGCCTCCAGTCAAATTTTTATATTGCATATTCGTATTGAAAATAATTAAGTCTAAGGGGCGCGTCTAGTTAAATTTTCATAAAAATGTGGTAGTCATAGGGGCGCCTCCAGTCAATTTTTTATATCAAGAATTTTCATGTTTTTTCAAGTCATAAGGGAGCCTCCAGTCAATTTTTATTAAAAAAATTAATATGATTTGTTTTAAGTCGTAGGGGCGCCTCCATTCAATATTTCATTTCGAGAATTTGCATGATTTTTTTAAGACGTAGAGGCGCCTCCAGTCAAATTTTTATATTGCATATTCGTATTGAAAAAAAATAAGTCTTAGGGGCGCCTCCAGTTAAATTATCATAATTTTCATAAAAATGTTTTAGTCATAGGGGCGCCTCCAGTCAAATTTTTCATATCGATTTGAAAAAAAAATCTCTTTGGCATTTTAGCAACATAGCTAAAAAAAAATCGGCCCTTCGGGCCGAGGGGCGCATGGGGTGTAACTAACTTAATTTGCCAGGGGGGGGTTAAACCCCTAAAACCCCCCCCTTGTACACGGCCCTGGTGGTAAGTATGAATGTGTGCAGGTGCCCGTGTCTCTGTATGTGTGCACTGTCGGTGTGTTTTTGCGGAGAATTAATCACACTTTGATTGCCAGCCTGTATGTGTGTGCGCCTGTTTGAGTGGAAAAAGTGATTTCGGTGGTGATTAGGAATTGTGAAAGTAATTATTTTTGGGGTTTCGACGGTGGAAGGCCTGGACTGGCACGTGGGATTTTCACCTGCTGCCGCTGCTGCTTTTGATTGATGCGAGCACTGGTCTAGACTCAGTCATCACCGGATATCGAATGAATGATTGAATCGAGTATTGCGTGAAAAGTGCTGATGGATTTGGGGGCAGATTATGGGGACAGAGTGATCGAATTTGTTGGTTTTTTGCTCTTTGCTGAATCGTTTCTTAATTAGATTTGTGGTTTTTAGGCCAGATTTTCACACATGAGCAATTAAATCCAAGTTTGGCTTGACATTTCAGTTACCGTAACTGTTTCATGGCTTCTTTTTACCATCTTAACAACTACAATACTGTGGATCGCACTGAGTTAACGCTAACTGACATTTCACCATCTCAACACAAATCCACCTACTCCACACTGCTCAACATAAATTTGTTGCTCAGATTTGCTAAACCATCAATTTACCCAACATGTTACCTCCCACTGATCGTCAATCAAATAAATCACTCCTCTCACCTGTCCCCGGCCGTTCCGTTCTGCCCCCAAATCCTAATGCTATCAACATATTATAGACATACCATCCCACCGAACACCAGAGAACTTCCCGCAGCCCAAATCCGGCGCAGTCTTTCCAGCAGCACTGAATCAACTTTCATCACTCCGAGGACTGAGCAGAGCAGCAGCGGCGAGAATACCCATTGATCAATTCCAATTGCCGTGTACACACATTCACATTCACCTCACTTTGACGTGAAACCTCAACTTGGGTCGATACGATTCCTTTTCGAGTTTTTCCAGCAGCATCATCATGGCCATCAACCATCATCGCCCCGAAACAGCAGCACCGTCGACGAAGCAACTCGTTCTCCCAACGGCGACGACAACAACGACCCACAACGACTGCGGCGGGCGCGGTATTCATCTCATTCACAGATCTGTCTGTTACTGCGCGGGTCAACTGTGCGATGGTGTTACTCTGGGGCGGTTGTTCAACTACAGCAGTTTAGATTTGTGCCACCAGAGGTGCTTGTTCAACTTCAGCACAGTTTAGCCATAGAAGGGTACTCCAAAATTATTTTCGTAGATTTTCAAAGAAGATTCACACTGATCATATTGCCCTTGTAACATTTTAAAACTTACTGGTTTTATGATGATTCTGAAAACCCTCTTTAAATTAATTGTATAAAAAAACTCTTGTAATTTAAGGAAATTTCATCGTATGATGGCCTGCAAAGGGATTTTTGGTGACCCGCGGACTCGTTTGAATGATCATGTTTAATAACTCATTGGTCATCTGTAAAATGTT
This sequence comes from Culex pipiens pallens, assembly GCF_016801865.2. Lineage (NCBI taxonomy): Eukaryota > Metazoa > Arthropoda > Insecta > Diptera > Culicidae > Culex > Culex pipiens. The sequence goes on along the minus strand of NC_068937.1, from coordinate 35,904,922 downwards.
TTCATAATATTTGATTTTTTTTCAAGCTTAGTTATATTTTTTGCTGTTTAAAAATCTCATCGAAAAAAGATTAAACTGTTGATCTTTTTTGTTAGTGAAATAATAATACTCTCATTTTAGTCTAATTTTCATATTTTTTATTTGAATTGTGTTATCAAACGTTTAAATTTAATGAAAATGGAAAGTGAAGTAAAAAACGAAAAAAAGAAAAAAGCAAATGATAGTATGCATATTAATTAAAAAGTAAAACAAAATATATTTTTGAACTCAAACACTAATAAATTTTGATGATATTTGAACTACAAGTATGAGTGATTTCCATCTGACTAATAAAGACTCAAACGTGAAATAATTCTTGAACCTTTCCTTCACAACAAGTTGTAATAAGTTACACTTTATTCAAAAGTTAAATATTTATTTATTTATCAAACTAATTTCACCCCTTTAGAATTATTTTAAGAAATATTTTTTTTTTTTCATTTTAAATATAGGTAATTTTCACCCACAAAAAGTTTAAACTTCTCCACGTAAAGCAAACCGAGAGATTTAAACTTTTTCAAGCAAATTTTGCATCAGCCTACATGTTTTTTTAAGTATTTTATGTATTTAAAGTATTTAAGGATTTAAGTATTTTAAGTATTTTAAGAATTTTTTAAAGTATTTTAAGTATTTTCAGAATTTTAAGTTTTTTTAAGTTTTTTAAGTATTTTAAGTATTTTAAGTATTTTAAGTATTTTAAGTATTTTAAGTTTTTTAAGTATTTTAAAGATTTTAAGTATTTTAAGTAAATTAACCCTCTACTGCCCAAATTTTTTTTTCGAAAATATTTATTTTTCCCGTGTTCAGGAGGTCATTTTGAGCAACTTTTGTTCTACGAAAAACTTTACTATTCTTGTTTTATGTTTTTCTTGTTTCATATAGTATTTTAATTTGCATTTATCTTATTTAGTTTATGTTTGTATTTGGTAGTATTTGGCCTACTCTACCACCTAATATAATTACATTTCGCCTATCTAATTTTTTCATGTTTTTACAGTCACTATTTCAATTTTTTGCATGTTTTTCACATTTTCTGCTATAGAATCGCACCATCATCATTTAAATTGCAAAAAAATGCGTAGGGGCATAGTCTGGGACACTACAAAAATTACTGCATACTTCTTTTTATTGAAAATATAGGAAATGTTAGTAAAAAACACTGCCCAAGTTGACCCCTAAAAAAATGACATTTTTAAAAACTTTGGCAAAGTCACATTAAACAAGTTTAACTTCCAACCCTGAAATTTTCTAAAATTTGAAGAGTTCTTCTTTCCAATGCTTTTTAAAGATCAAAAATCGGTTGGAAAATTGATTTTTGGCGATTTTTTAGATCGAAGCCCGTCTAAAGGCGGGTTAGGTTGTAGAGGGTTAAGTATTTTAAGTATTTTAAGTATTTTAAGTATTTTAAGTATTTTAAGTATTTTAAGTATTTTAAGTATTTTAAGTATTTTAAGTATTTTAAGTATTTTAAGTATTTTAAGTATTTTAAGTATTTTAAGTATTTTAAGTATTTTAAGTATTTTAAGTATTTTAAGTATTTTAAGTATTTTAAGTATTTTAAGTATTTTAAGTATTTTAAGTATTTTAAGTATTTTAAGTATTTTAAGTATTTTAAGTATTTTAAGTATTTTAAGTATTTTAAGTATTTTAAGTATTTTAAGTATTTTAAGTATTTTAAGTATTTTAAGTATTTTAAGTATTTTAAGTATTTGTATATTTAAATTTTCAGAATTTTCGGATTATTCAAAAGTTTTACAATTTTCGAAATTTTCAGAATTTTTAAAATTTTCAAAATTTGTAAAATTTTTCGAATTTTCCGAATTTTCAGAATTTTCAAATTTTTAGAATTTTCAGAATTTTCGGTATTTTTCGAATTTTATGAATTTTCTGAATTTTCTGAATTTTCTGAATTTTCTGAATTTTCTGAATTTTCTAAATTTGTTGAATTTTCTGAATTTTCTGAATTTTCTGAATTTTCTGAATTTTCTGAATTTTCTGAATTTTCTGAATTTTCTGAATTTTCTGAATTTTCTGAATTTTCTGAATTTTCTGAATTTTCTGAATTTTCTGAATTTTCTGAATTTTCTGAATTTTCTGAATTGTCTGAATTGTCTGAATTTTCTGAATTTTCTGAATTTTCTGAATTTTCTGAATTTTCTGAATTTTCTGAATTTTCTGAATTTTCTGAATTTTCTGAATTTTCTGAATTTTCTGAATTTTCTGAATTTTCTGAATTTTCTGAATTTTCTGATTTTTTTGAATTTTCTGAATTTTCTGAATTTTCTGAATTTTCTGAATTTTCTGAATTTTCTGAATTTTCTGAATTTTCTGAATTTTCTGAATTTTCTGAATTTTCTGAATTTTCTGAATTTTCAGAATTTTCTGAATTTTCAGAATTTTCAGAATTTTCAGAATTTTCTGAATTTTCTGAATTGTCTGAATTTTCTGAATTTTCTGAATTTTCTGAATTTTCTGAATTTTCTGAATTTTCTGAATTTTCTGAATTTTCTGAATTTTCTGAATTTTCTGAATTTTCTGAATTTTCTGAATTTTCTAAATTTTCTGAATTTTCTGATTTTTTTAAATTTTCTGAATTTTCTGAATTTTCTGAATTTTCTGAATTTTCTGAATTTTCTGAATTTTCTGAATTTTCTGAATTTTCTGAATTTTCTGAATTTTCTGAATTTTCTGAATTTTCTGAATTTTCTGAATTTTCTGAATTTTCTGAATTTTCAGAATTTTCAGAATTTTCAGAATTTTCAGAATTTTCAGAATTTTCAGAATTTTCAGAATTTTCAGAATTTTCAAAATTTTCAAAATTTTCAGAATTTTCAAAATTTTCAAAATTTTCAGAATTTTCAGAATTTTCAGAATTTTCAGAATTTTTAGAATTTTCAGAATTTTTAGAATTTTCAGAATTTTCAGAATTTTCAGAATTTTCAGAATTTTTAGAATTTTCAGAATTTTCAGAATTTTCCGAAATTTCCGAATTTTCAGAATTTTCAGAATTTTCAGAATTTTCAGAATTTTCAGAATTTTCAGAATTTTCAGAATTTTCAGAATTTTCAGAATTTTCAGAATTTTCAGAATTTTCAGAATTTTCAGAATTTTCAGAATTTTCAGAATTTTCAGAATTTTCAGAACTTTCAGAAATTTCAGAATTTTCAGAATTTTCAGAATTTTTAGAATCTTCAGAATTTTTAGAATTTTTAGTATTTTTAGAATTTTCAGAATTTTCAGAATTTTCAGAATTTTCAGAATTTTCAGAATTTTCAGAATTTTCAGAATTTTCAGAATTTTCAGAATTTTCAGAATTTTCAGAATTTTCAGAATTTTCAGAATTTTCAGAATTTTCAGAATTTTCAGAATTTTCAGAATTTTCAGAATTTTCAGAATTTTCAGAATTTTCAGAATTTTCAGAATTTTCAGAATTTTCAGAATTTTCAAAATTTTCAGAATTTTCAGAATTTTCAGAATTTTCAGAATTTTCAGAATTTTCAGAATTTTCAGAATTTTCAGAATTTTCAGAATTTTCAGAATTTTCAGAATTTTCAGGATTTTCAGAATTTTCAGAATTTTCAGAATTTTCAGAATTTTCAGAATTTTCAGAATTTTCAGAATTTTCAGAATTTTCAGAATTTTCAGAATTTTCAGAATTTTCAGAATTTTCAGAATTTTCAGAATTTTCAGAATTTTCAGAATTTTCAGAATTTTCAGAATTTTCAGAATTTTCAGAATTTTCAGAATTTTCAGAATTTTCAGAATTTTCAGAATTTTCAGAATTTTCAGAATTTTCAGAATTTTCAGAATTTTCAGAATTTTCAGAATTTTCAGAATTTTCAGAATTTTCAGAATTTTCAGAATTTTCAGAATAATCAGAATATTCAGAATTTTGAAAATTTTGAAATATTTTGCATCATTCAATCTTTTGGAGGCTATATTTTGAAAATTGAACACTTCATCAAAAAATCTGTAAAGTACTTTTCGGTTGCAAATTCAACTTTACACAACATTCTCTCAAAAGTTGCGGGTGTTGGTCTCCTGAAAAATGGATTTTTTTACAAAAAAAAAATCGACCAAAAAAATCCTTTATCATTTTTTCTAAATATTCCTCATCGATACCTACAACTTTGTCGAAGACAGCAAATGAATCTGAAAATTTCTTCATAAGTAACAGATTTTTTTGTATGGATAGCTGCTAACATTGTATGGAGCCTTGTATGGGTAATATGGCTTCTTTAGTCTTAGGAAAGGCCCTCACATAGTTTGAGCCAAATAAAAAAAATAAAAAATTGTTGAAATCGGCCGATTTCGTAGAGAATTGCTCATGTCTTTTTTCACTAATGCTCTCCCTAGGAGCGTCCTATCGATTTGAAGTCTTTGATAGAGTTCCATGAATCAAGCTACGTTACTTCACGGCTCACACAGCTTTCCCCTCCTAGCAGTGGTTCACTGCTACCACTACTACAGCTCGTTGTCCTAACCTAAAACCGAACCGACGACGACGATGACTACTCAAGGCTGGTGATTGGTTTTATTGAAATTGATTGAATTTATTTATTGTATAATCCCCCTCGGTCGGGCATCGTCGCCGTCGTCGCTGTCGTGGCACTTGGTGGCGGGATATTTCAGCGTCCCTTTTTTGCCCAGCATCACAGCATCATCATCTGCCGGATCCTTTTTGCGGGGATGCTCTAATCCTTTTGCTGCTCCTCTCAGTATGAGGTTCGCCACAGGCAAATTGTGCTGGAAAATGCGCTGTGGCACCTCCACCAACCTCCCCTTCATCATTCTCGTTATTTGCCACATCTGGATGGCCTCAATTTTTCGGGACTCGTCTCAACCATGTGTGTGTGTGTGTGTGTTTTCCCACCCGGAGCGAATTTTCCGCTGACGTTGCGCGCCCAAAGGGTTTCGTTTTTTCGGGGTTCGGGAGGTGGCCCACAAAAACAAAAACTTCCGGAGTCGGAAGGTCGGTCCCGCAGGGAAGACCCAGCGGGAAAGGTGCGACATTGTGTGTGTGTGTGTGTGTTTGGTGGCGCATGCTGACGTTCGCAGACAAATGTTTTATTTTTGGCATAATAACAGGCGGTTTCGAGCGCGGGAAGGGTTGTTATTCGGGGTGACCCTTTATTGGAAATCAATTTATTTTGAAACCCTGGTGTTCACGTATCAAACCTGTTTCGTTTTATGCTGAAGGAGTTGATTTACTTTATGTATTTGTTTATTTTTTAGATTTTTTGTTTTTTTTTGAATATTGTGGTTTCTTGAAAAAAATGTATATTTTTGATTTCTTTGTTTATATTAAGGTAGGTAAAAAGCCTTGTTAAATTCTGCCACAATTCTGATAAAAAATCATCTCTATTAAAACGGGAAAGTATTTGAAGCATTTTGACCAGAATTTAATATACTTTCAAAATCAGTGGCGTGTAGATAAGTTCCTTGTGCAAACGCAAACCCTCTCCCAAAACTTGCGTTTGCTTGAACATTTCACATTTAGTTGATAAATTTTTAATGAAATCACACATTTGCGTTTTTGTTTACACAATAATTCAAGTAATAAAATAATAATGCATCGAACAACTGAAAATTTTAACTTGAATTTCAAGTTTTGGAAGAAAAACTAAACAAACTTTGGTTCTCTCCATGAGTTCATAGTTTTTGACAAATTTTTTTTTTATTTCAAACAGTCAACTTTAAATGAGTATAACAGCCCTGAAAACAGATTAAAAACCTAACTTAAACCATCTACGAGGTTAGTGCCTCCCTCACTCCTGACCAAACATGGACTACAAGAAAGATCCGGAAATAATTTTCATCTGGATTTTCAGCTTCTTAGAAACAAAGTTGCAAAAAAAGTTTTTCGTTATGGAATCACAAAATATCGTATTTTTTCGAAAACACTCAAATTATCATAATAAGGAATGTGGGTATCAAACAAAGCAAAATTTGGTATGCTTTTCACTTTCTAGTATTGTTGGAATTCAATGCTTTATTTTTCACAAAATAACGATTTTTTCGAAAATACCACTATTTTTTCTGAAGTTTATATCTCTAAGACCATATTCTGCGCCATTACGATCTATGGCCCCTTTTTTTTTTAAATTTGAGTATAAGTTTCCAACGATTTGAAATTTGGCATGCATTTTCACTGTTTTTGAAATTTCTTTTATTAGATACTAAAATTATCATAAAATACGTATTTTATGATGCATTTACGTCTGAAAAAGTGAAAATAAATCAAAATTTCGAATCGTATGATACCCATAAATATAAATATAATAGTAATAAATAAATATTTTAAAATATAAAAATCTGAGTTTTTTCAAGAAAATACGGTATTTTGAGATTTTGTTTGTATTTATACTTTGAAACTTTCCATATTCTTCATGTAAACTTATGTCAAAAACAAAAACAATGACTTTTATATCCTGCCGTCTGACAAGCATGATTTTTAAAACCCGCCAAACAAATCGCAGCAAACTGGGTTGAACAGATGAAAATTACCTTGTCAAATAAAATTATTTTTTGTGGACTAGTCACGAATCTATGCCATTCTCTTTGTTTCGTCGTCCGTGTCTGTCGCGGGTGACCATGAACGGCCATGATCATCGACGACCAACTTATTCAAAACTTTTTTTCGTAAAATCGCAATAACTCGTGATGTTTATTAGCAAACCTCTAATATCTATATATTAAAATTTTTGTAATTGTCTGTTCTACAACTTTGTAGAACATTGTTACACTCTAAAAAATAACCCTGCAAAGTTAGAAAAAACACGAAATTTTAAAATGGAAATTATTGTTCTAAATGAAAAAATGACCCTTCTGGGTCAATGTTGATTCGAAGAGAACATTAAATTTCCCATAAAAAGACATGTACCATTTTTTTTTTCAGTCAAGTATCAAAAAACGGGAGAATTTTTAAACTTTTTTAGTGTTTTTTTCGATGAAAAATACGTTTTTTCGGAATTCTTAGTACGCCATCAAATCGGGCGTCTAATTTTACATAAAAGTCCCTTTGACACCAAATTTCTATCTCATCACCGTTTCAGGCTGCAAATTATTGAAAAACACCTCTTTTTTCGCATGTTCAAAAATGGAAGGGGTCGTACCGCCCCTCCGTCACGAGATATCAAAAAACGGACCTCGGATTCGTGATCAGCGACAAAAGTTACCCCTTAGGACAAAGTTTCACGCAAATCGAAGAGGGGTCGGGGCAACTGCTGTGTGAGTTGGCGGAGGATTACCCGAAATGTTATTTATCTTTGTTAAGGGTCACAGCCAGGGTTACCAGGTCTGAACAGTAAAAAATCTGGCAATAATCTGGAAAAAAAAATCTAGCAAGCCACTTTTCCCAAAGTAATGAGCAATATTGTGTTCAAAATGGTGTATTTTCACTTTTTATACATTAAAGCTTCACAAAACAAACATAATATATCAATTTAAGAAAACCTGAATGAAATAGAAAATAAAAAAATCAAATTGCCACTCCGAAAATCTGACAATGCCAGAATTATCTAGCTGTCTTCTCAATCCGAAATTGTTAAACGGACCCAATTCTGCAAAAAACTGATTGGAAAAATAGTCTAATCTTGTTGTAAAGTATTTTGTAGGCAGTACTTTAGGGGATGAATGAAAAATTAGATCGGAAGTTCTTGTAGTTTTGTATTTGTATAATTGTATTTTTTGTAAACGGAATATTATAAATACCCTACTAAGGGCAAACTTGACGAGTCACCCCGATTTTTAATAGAAAAAAAACGTACATGGACAATGTGTGGTCTACCCCAGAACATTTTTTTAAATAAAAACTTGAGACAAGTCTTGCGGATTGAAACATATTTGAAAAATAAATTAAAATCCTATCAATCATGGTGTCTATTTGTCGGTACCTTTTTTTTAAAAAAAATACCTGATCAGAACCATACGATACAAAATTGCACATATTTACACACCCATTTTTCATTGCCCCAAAATTGTAAGTAATTCGTATGGAAAAACCACTGATGAAAATGACTTCGCCAGAACGGCAAATTTTTTATTTAATTACCTGCAAATGAAAAAATTATTTCAAAAAACACGATTCAATCACGACACGAAATCTTCAAAAAACCAGCCAAATTCTTTCGCGCCCTCCTTACCCACGCTCCACCTAAATGGTCCCCCCTCTTTATAGTTTAGCCACGTCAGCACCAGAGTATCACATTATCGCGCTCGCCCTAAACTGTGTATCGCTGGGCCATCGCCATCGTGGTGGCCATTTTGCCGGGGCTCTCAACAGCCACCAAAACGATCAACTGCAGTCCCAGCCTCAGTCTGGAGCACGAAACGTGTCTTATCAGAGCGAGTGGCCCCCCGTGATTGCTTTCCGATGGGGGTGGGGAAAGTTGGTGGACCATTTCCGGCCACTTCCCCTGCAGGGCTGGAAGGGTCGGAAGTGGTGGCCGTGTTGAACCAATAATGCCAAATTGCTGCTCGTTTTGCCGAATCAGCCTCGGCGATGATGGCCACTTGCCACGATGGATGCCGGAGGGCGGGGCAGGCCAGAATCTGCTGTGGACGGGCGCAGTTTATCGTAAATTCGGTTATAGTGGATTGCAGATATGGAAATTGGGCTGTTTACAGTCGGGAATTGATGCTGGGCTCGGATGAGCCGGAGGCGACAAGTCTGCTTGGAATTGGATTATTGATGTAACCATAGCGAACGAATTATTATTTGTGTGTGGGGAAATAAGACTCAACTCAATTTGTTGCAAGATTACGATGTCATAAGATAATTAAGTTTTTTTTAAATAATTCAACAGGAATATTAGAATAAGTGGCAGAATATTTTAAGTAAAATCAATTTTAAATATTCTAGAACTTTAAGTGCAACATCCATTCCTGACTCTCCAAACGATCCCCAAATTGATTCCATTCGCCTTTCAATTGAATCACTTGAAGCCAGCATTCGGCAGCAGGAAAATTTGCATAATTTCCTCCAGCTCTCTTTTCACGAGCCAATCAAAACAGAGAATTCCAAAAAAGCAACAAAATCCCAATCTCCTCCACCATCGTCTTCCCCAAGAAAAAAAAATCGTTCGAATTAGCCGATAATCTGGCCAAGAAAAACCTTAAATTGAAAATTTTCCGTGCCATTTAAGGCGGCACTTTCAGCGGAGCGTGGCCGTCTTGGCGTGCCATTTGGCCAAGACGGCGGAATCGTTCAAATCAGATCGTCGCGATAAGCCGGAGAAATATCCACTTCTAGTTCGCCTGAACGTGGACCAGATTTGTTTTTCCTTTGCCACGGGCACTCCCGGTGTCGTCGAATGACAGGTATCGTCGTGGGAAATCAATCAGCTGGCGTTTTTTTTTTCCTGAGGAGTCAGGGGCCACGCAGAGATTGACAGGAGATCCAATTTGAGATGGATTGGTGAATTTGTAGAGAATTTAATATGGAAATTGAAGAGTTCAGCTGTTTAACAGAATTTTGGTGATAAATGAAAAAGAATGGTAAATCAAAATCAAAATCAATTAATTGCAGCATAATTTGCTAAATATTTAGAATTCAAGATCAGTTCTTCCCGCTTTACCGGTATGTAATCTTAACCTAATAATCTAATCTTAATATTTTTGCGTCCTGTTTTCTTCAAAATGTAGAGGAATTATTTTCATTAGCACTGCCATTAAGTGTACGGTGTAACGAAAAATTAACCTAAAGCGGTGTAACGAAAAATAAACCTAAACAATTTAATAAACATTTCAGATTTTTTTTTTCGATCATGTTTGATGTGTCAAAACCATTGTATTTGAATCATCATTCAAGAATCAACTATTTGTCAGAATAAACTATTTCTCGATTTCTCTGGAATGACGCTACATTTTTACTATCTTTTAAAAGCAATTTGCAGGTTTTGTTCAGATCAACAAAACGATTTTTGAAGCTTGCAAAAATATTATATAGTTTAAGATAAATCGACGGAATAAAAAGCGTAACGCCACCGCGTAAGAGAGGTTTCTCTGTTAAAAAATTCTAACCTTGAACATAATTTTGATCTAAAAGGAACAACTCGTCTCTTTGTATTCACGTAAAATTTTTATTTAAAAATGGAAAATGCAAGTAAGTTTGTCTCAATTAATCGTTATTTTTACTGCACCCAAAACTGGCAGCGCTAGTCCGAGAGAATGATGGTCTCGAGTCGAGAGAATAGTGGTACCATTCACGGACGCAGAGAACACAGCTCGAGATGGGCGATAGAACTATTCTTTCGAGGTTTATTTGCAAAAAAAGTTCATCCGTCAAACAAAAAACCAAAAGTGTCGACAACGGGAATCGAACCAGAGACCTTTGACAAACCAATCCAATGACTTAGCTGCCTCGGCCACCACAGCTTGGTGACCATGGAGAAGTCAGAAGTCGATGTATGACACTTGTTGGAGATTTATTGATTCAACTAACGAATGAACTCATTTGTTATGATGGTGTGAGTTGGTACCATTATTCTATCGATTTTGGCACTGAGCCCTCAAAAAATTTTAAGAGAACGATTATCTCGATTCTGAATTTTGGGTGTGACCATAATTGGAGATTCGGCAAGTACGCCGAATCAAGTATTCCAAAAGGCGTTTTTTTATCGTCACCAAATCTTCGCCGCAGCTCTTTCAAAGGGGAATGGGATATTAGCCGTTTGGTTTTTCGCATCGGCAGCAAAAACTAAACAATATTTTAGTGAAATTCAAGTTACGGAAGATGCGATGGAACATCTTCTATTAGCTGGAGCAAACATCTCGATCTTCTTTGGATAAAAGCAGTTTTATTCAATGGTGGGCTGTTTGCCAATTCAAAGTTGTTAGATCTCGAAATAAAATATCAAACAAGACAATTTTAATAAGTTTGCAACAAATGTTGCTTGAACAAAACTTTTAGAAAATGTTTGATTATTTGTCTCATTTTTTCAGCACAAAAATTGTTATAAAAATAAAAAATAAACATTTGGGCACCCTTGTTTGACATAATTAGTTAAAAGAATTTGGATAATATTTTTTTGAAAATTAATTTCTTATATTTCTAGATTTGGATGACCAAAGAAGCCTTTCTGCAACATTGGTTCGTGCACTCAAATGTTATGAAAATATTCATTTATTTCTGATTGAATGGTCTTCTTCGGAAAAGTTGCAAGAATTTCTCATTTATTCGTTTTTTTATAGATTGGACTCATCCAAAAAAAATAAACTACCCAATATAACTTTATTTAAACTCTCATAATTTTCTCAATTTTCAAGTTTTAGATGACAAAAAATGCCAACAATTCAGCTATGTCACAAGTTTGTCATAATTCTAAATTTTCACAAAACTACGTATTTTTGAATAAAAATACTCAAAATTTTATTTCCTGCAATATGGGTATCAAACGATAGAGATTTTTACATACCTTTCAAAAGTTATAACAAAAAATTTTGAAAAAACCAAAAATTTTCACAAACTACTTATTTTTGAAAAAAAAACTTAAAATTTTATTTTTTCTCAATACGGTTATCAAATGATCGGAATTCTGTTATACATTTCCAATGTAATAACAACATTTTTTGGAAAAACTTAAAAAAAATCACAATTTCAGTTGTTTTTTTTTCAGTACTTCAAATTTTTTCGCTTTTTTCAAATTTTAAATGACAAAAATGTCAACAATTCAGCTATATCACAAATTTGCCATTATTTTTTTTTTAGAATTTTTTTTTGAAAATACTAAAAAAGATTCACAAAACTACGTATTTTTGAAAAAAAATAAGCATTTCAAATAACTTTTTTTTTACAATATGGGTATCAAACGATCGAAATTTTTCCAAAAGTTTCGAAAGTTGTAACACATTTTTTTTTTGAAAATACTAAAAAACTTCAAAAAACTACGTATTTTGAAAAAAAACCTTAAAATTTATATTTTTCACAATATGGCAATCAAATGATCGAAATTTTGTTTAACATTTCGAATGTAATAACACCAAATTTTTGGAAACACTTCAACAAGTTCAGAAAACTACGTATTTTCGTAAAAATACTCAAAGTTCCAGTTTTTTTCAATATGAGTATCAAATGATTGGAACTTTTTCATTTATTTCAAATATAGTATTTTTTTAAATGTTCAAAATTTTCACAAAAGAACATATTTTCGAAAAAAAAAAACATTAAAAATTTATTTTTTTTTGCAATATAGATATCAAAAGATCGGGATTATTTCATGCGCTTCATAAGTTACACAATTTTTTGAAAATATTTTTTTTTCACAAAACTACGCATTTTTGAAAAAATGCAAAACATTTCAGTTTTTCACAATATGGGTATCAAATGATCAAAAAATTTCAATAAATTTCGAAAATAATAACATTTTTTTTGAAAGTTCTCGAAATTTTCACAAGACTACGTATTTTCTAAAAAATACTCAAAATTTCAAAATTTATTACATTCGAAATGTTCGAAACAAAAATCCGACCATTTGTTACCCAATTAAAATTTTATGTGTTTTTTTTTTCGAAAAAACGTAGTATGGTGAAAATGTTGACTATTTTCAAAAAAGGTTGTTATATAATTTGAAATGTACGAAAATATCCCAATCATTTGATAACCATATTTTGAAAAACTGAAATGTTGAGTAGTTTTTCGAAAATACAGCCCAGACTCAAATAATTTCACTTCGGATAATTGAATCACGAAAAATATTTTTTTCGCTGTCTTATTTTTGGTCATAAAGCTAAATCATAACTCATGATCTACTCCAAAATGATGTAAATATTTAAAATCCAAGATGGCGACCAAAATAGTGGTTATAACATACCGAAAAAGATGTAATTTTTTATTTAAAAGGCAATCAAATATTCAAATTGATCTATCATGGGGCCTCAGCTCTCAAATTTGGTGTTAAAAGCAAGGAAATAAAAAAAACACGAAATTTTTCTTATTCTTGATTCTATTATCCGAAGTCCAACACAAACCTTCGGATAATCGAAATTCGGAGAATCGAGGTTTCAGACTGTACTTATTTTCAAAAAATGTTGTAAATACATTCGAAATTTATGAAAAAATTGATTTGATACCAATATTGCAAAAACTGAAATTTTGAGTATTTTTTAAAAAAAACGTAGTTTTGTGAAAAATTTCGGTATTTTCAAAAAAAGTGTGTGACACTCGAAATGTATGACAAAAACACGATCATTTGATACCCATATTGAAATAACAAATATGTACGTATTAGTATTTTTGTGAAAATTTTCTTGTAACTATAATTACAATGGATAGCTGCCATCATCCCGAGTCCAAAACATTATAATTTTTTATGTTTGCATGTTTTTTTATTCGATTATAGCCAATGTCTCCCAAATATATTTTCAGTTATGCACGCTTCGGCATTTTAACAAATTTTAAAATTTGGGATCACAGATCTGACAAACACGAACATTTCGTCAATAAACGATGATATTTTTTTAATTGCCTCAAACATTGCATAAGCGTTTGGTTCATTCCAAGAATCCACTTTTCACCATCCATTTGTCCACACAAGTTTTCGTACAAAAATGAGTGGTTTTCATACAAAAGTGCTATTCAAATACTCAAAAATCTGTATCTTTTCTGATTGATTTGATATCTTCAGCAAAGTTGTAGAAAAAATGGTAACACTTTTATAAAAGCCCCCCCTTTTTTTACTATTTTATCACAAAACATCAAAATGCACAAAAATACCATTGTCGATTCCGAATCTCTGTAACCTTGATAAAAATTGACTGGATTCATCATGCAATGATGAAAATGAAAAGTGAATTAGAATTTAAATAATATTGAATAGAAAATTTTAAGAAAATTGTAATGTGAAAAAGGCAATTACCTAACGGTAGATTAAGTTAAGCTTTATCAACAATGCTTAAAAACGTGTTTTAAAGTCTGATGCCAAAATCTCAAGTAGTATCAAACCCAACATAAGATCTGTTTGAGATAAACAATTGACAGAATAAACACCAACTGCCAAATATTCACTCCCATTTCTACACCCGGTAATTTTTGCTCTTTACTTCCTTTCCATTTCAAGCACCAATTTTTCCTCAGCTATTTCCTTCAGTAAATGCTTTGCGATATCATCTCCTTAGCCAGGGCACAGTCCACTTCTAAAAGGCCACCTCCTCCCTGCCTCCCCCTCCGGAAAAAAGGCAACCAAATGGGTTTCAGGTGAAATCACCGGAAAATGAAGCCATTTGTAAAACGATTCCGTTCCAATTGGCCCGGTGCCTAGCCCGGGTCGACTGACCAGGGCCAAGCTCGGTAATCCAAAGCCTTGTGTCCGGGGTCCCAGGACCTGATGGAGCTGATCGCCGGTGGATGCTTTTTGGTGTTGGTTTGGGAAATTTACATAAAGATTCGCCCGGCAAACGCTTCCGACGACCTGCCGGATAATCTGCCAGCGCTGGACGTGGAGAAGCGGAAAGGAACAGTTTTATTTAGTGAGTAAGAATCTTCTCGTTTTTGCTTTTTTTTCAGGCAAACTCGTTTCAATTTGGTTCTGTAACTTACTCGGGATAACCCTCAACTGTATGTTTAAAATTATTAGGATTTTCCAGTTTCAGTAGCGAGTTTCAATTTGTGAATTCTGAAAAAAATAATCGATGAAAACAGTTTATTCAAGAATCGATCTATTTCTAATAAAAATTAAAAAGAAATCTCAGGTAGGGTTAACCCTTTAAGGGTTAAGGTCGAACCCATCGGTCGGCCCAACCCATGCGACTGTGTCCAACCCAGCCTAGCTAGTTTGTTGTTATTGGCAGCTCAGCGGTTCTGAAGGTGGATGTGCTCCCAAGCATCAGGGCAAAACGCCAAAGAAGTGTTGATGGAAAACACTTAACCCGACCCTCATTTGTTTTCGGATGGATTGTGCTCATTGGGGAGTAGTTTTCAATTTTCCTCCCACCTTTTTCCGCCGGCTGTTGGGTGCGTTCCAGTGATGTTTTTCACTTTCACCTCTCTCGAGATAAACCGGTCAAGCTCGGTGGTTTTTTGACGTTTGGTTTTGGGTTTGAATTTCATGCTTGAAGAAGATTTTTGAACATGGACTATACAAGTTTGATGGGCAAGTGTAACGATGTATTGTTTCAAAACTGTAAGAGCTAGTTTTACATGATATGACATGACAATGAGAGATGAAGATGAGATTTTTTTTGATTAAAATTTGTGGTTTGGTTGAGCGTTTTAGCAGAATGCATTACTGTGAATACAAAGAGACGAGTTGTTCCTTTTAATTCCGCTATATATTTTTAATATCTTGACAGATACGTATTTCGTCTACTACTTGCAGACTTCATCAGTGTTCTGTTCTCGACTGAAGGTTCATCGCTGGTGTATCCATATTTGTAGTTACTGTAGGTACTACCTCCTCGTTCTTCTTTTGTGCCTGTATAGGTAATAGCTTAAACAGCCACGTTGAGCCGTTACCTGAATCCTTGTTGAGTAAACGTTTGTTGCCTGCCTTGAAGATTTCCAAACTTTCAGCGACAGCCAGCTTCGATGGGTTAGTGATGTGTCTTAAGATGACCGCGTCGCTAGTTGTGATGTTATGTTTTTCCTCGATGATGTGTTCGGTTACTGCTGACTTGAAATGGGGGACAAATCCTTTCCGTTTTTCCTCCATGGCAATTTTGACATATGTGTGTATATGCTCATCCAACCTGGTTTGCAGCAATCTCTTAGTTTGTCCAATGTAGCTCATATCACAGTGGCCGCAGGATACCTCGTAGATGCCGGGTTTGCCTAAAGTCGGTATGGGGTCTTTCGTTGAACCTAAGATGGATTCCAACTGGCTGTTTCTACTGCTGAACACTAAATCGATGCCAAATTTAGCCAGTTTTTGTCGTAATGGGCGTGTTATCCTGTAGTCGAATTCTACTGCTGCTCTTCGCAGTGGCTCTACTGATGGCGTAAGGGTTGTGAGTGAAGTTCTGTGCAGTTTTCTTTCCTTCTTATCGATGATTGCTTGGATAGTTGTTCTGCTGTAACCGTTGATTTCCGCTGTTTCAAATATGTACTCCAATTCTTTCTGTTTTCCTGCTTCGCTGAGGGGTAAAGTTGTCATCCTATGTATAAAATAATGGTATGCTGCCATCTTATGTTGGAATGAATGGTTTGACGTGGCTGGGATTGTTCTTCTGGTGTTTGTTGGCTTCCTGTATATCTCGAAAGAAAACGAAGATGGGCAACCTGGTTCTCTTAGGATCAGGATGTCTAAGAAAGGTAACTTTCCTTCGACTTCCATTTCGTAAGTGAACTTGATGCTCCTGCGTGCACTGTTTATGGTGTCCAGTACCGTTGTTAGTGAGTCCCTTTTGATGATGCAGAAGATGTCATCTACGTATCTCCACCAACGTTCTGGTAGTAGGTTTTTGGTTTGTAGTTCGTGTTCCAAAGCTGCCATATAAACATCGCTCATGAACGGTGACAGTGGGTTACCCATCGATGCTCCCATCCTCTGTTGGTAGATGCAATCCCTGAACTGGAAGTAGCTCTGTTCCATGCATAATTTGACGAATGTTATATACTGGATCGTTTTTTGTCTCCAAGGTTCTCCCTCGTATTGTGATTGCAGCCAATCCCGTAGAGTTCCTATTGCGTTTTTTACTGGTATGCTTGGGAACAGTGCTGTTACGTCGAAGGAAACCATTATTTCATCCTCAGCTATCGGTCCCGACTCTAAGAGCTCCTTTGTGAACACCTGCGAACTGATGATCGAACGGCTCGGGAAGGGTTTTGGCATACTCTTGAATTCCTCGACAAGCCACTTTGCGATCCGACTGGTTGGGGCATCCACTGCTGAAATGATTTCTCGCATCTCGTTGCCTGGTTTATGCACTTTAGGTAGTGCTTTAATCCTTGGTAGAGTTGGGTTCGGTACTCTCAACGATTTTGCAGTTTTCCCAACCGATTTCAAAAGGCCTGCACATTCTTTGATGGTGTTCTCTACTTTTTTGACCATATCGATTAGCGTGTATCCTCGTTGTAGTGAATATTTTTCCCTGTTTCCGAGTTTCTCAAGAAGTTCCTTGTCGTATTCGTCCCGGTCCATGATTACTACCCGGTTTCCCTTGTCCGCTTTTAGGTAGTACACGGGTTTCTCCTTTAGTTCCTTCACTACTCGTACTTCGGCGTTGTCCTGGTGTTTTGTTGTTGCTTCTCGTATTAATTTGGATACCGTCATCCTGACGCTGTTGATTTGTGCTGGAAGGAGCGGGGGAGGTTGTTTTCCGTCGATGCTGTTAGCATTGATAACAGTTTCGATGTCGATAACAATGTTTTCCAGGTTTGGTTTTGATGATACCGCGTACTTAAGACCTTTGTTAAGTAAAGTTAACTGTTCTTCTGAAAAAGTTTCAGAAGAACGATTAACAACGAACTCTTCTAAAGGTTTAACTACTGGTTTCATTGTAGGGGCATTGTGGGAAATCAGTTGTCGGAATTTGTTGTCCAGTATCTTGCGTTTCCTTTCTGATTCGCACTTCTCGGCTACCTTCACCTTCGTCAAAAAGGCTTCGAATTCGATGGGGAATTCTTTGGCTAGTTTCAGATGGAGTGAATAGCATTCGAGAGTTTTGATACTCAGTCTACCGTAGAGTTTTTTGATGCTCTCTTTGACAAGCTCTAACTCCACCCTCCGGATGATTTTGCTGTCCGTATGACCCTTCGTCCTAATCTTGTGGCTAGTTGGTGTAACTCGGTGTTCGACGCATTTTTTCAAGAAGGCGATGTCTTTGTGGATACCTGCGATGATCATGGACCGGGACGAATACGACAAGGAACTTCTTGAGAAACTCGGAAACAGGGAAAAATATTCACTACAACGAGGATACACGCTAATCGATATGGTCAAAAAAGTAGAGAACACCATCAAAGAATGTGCAGGCCTTTTGAAATCGGTTGGGAAAACTGCAAAATCGTTGAGAGTACCGAACCCAACTCTACCAAGGATTAAAGCACTACCTAAAGTGCATAAACCAGGCAACGAGATGCGAGAAATCATTTCAGCAGTGGATGCCCCAACCAGTCGGATCGCAAAGTGGCTTGTCGAGGAATTCAAGAGTATGCCAAAACCCTTCCCGAGCCGTTCGATCATCAGTTCGCAGGTGTTCACAAAGGAGCTCTTAGAGTCGGGACCGATAGCTGAGGATGAAATAATGGTTTCCTTCGACGTAACAGCACTGTTCCCAAGCATACCAGTAAAAAACGCAATAGGAACTCTACGGGATTGGCTGCAATCACAATACGAGGGAGAACCTTGGAGACAAAAAACGATCCAGTATATAACATTCGTCAAATTATGCATGGAACAGAGCTACTTCCAGTTCAGGGATTGCATCTACCAACAGAGGATGGGAGCATCGATGGGTAACCCACTGTCACCGTTCATGAGCGATGTTTATATGGCAGCTTTGGAACACGAACTACAAACCAAAAACCTACTACCAGAACGTTGGTGGAGATACGTAGATGACATCTTCTGCATCATCAAAAGGGACTCACTAACAACGGTACTGGACACCATAAACAGTGCACGCAGGAGCATCAAGTTCACTTACGAAATGGAAGTCGAAGGAAAGTTACCTTTCTTAGACATCCTGATCCTAAGAGAACCAGGTTGCCCATCTTCGTTTTCTTTCGAGATATACAGGAAGCCAACAAACACCAGAAGAACAATCCCAGCCACGTCAAACCATTCATTCCAACATAAGATGGCAGCATACCATTATTTTATACATAGGATGACAACTTTACCCCTCAGCGAAGCAGGAAAACAGAAAGAATTGGAGTACATATTTGAAACAGCGGAAATCAACGGTTACAGCAGAACAACTATCCAAGCAATCATCGATAAGAAGGAAAGAAAACTGCACAGAACTTCACTCACAACCCTTACGCCATCAGTAGAGCCACTGCGAAGAGCAGCAGTAGAATTCGACTACAGGATAACACGCCCATTACGACAAAAACTGGCTAAATTTGGCATCGATTTAGTGTTCAGCAGTAGAAACAGCCAGTTGGAATCCATCTTAGGTTCAACGAAAGACCCCATACCGACTTTAGGCAAACCCGGCCACGGGTCCCCCACAGACCGTTATTATAAATAAAAAATTTCCACCCAAACCAATAATTGGACATGGTTCCTGGGACCATTCTGCACCTCTGGGCCGAGTTTCAAAATATTTGCCGGCAGAAATTTCGAATACGGTCAGTTTTAGTGTTTCGAGTAGAAATTAAGGGGAAATCACATGTAAAATGCGTAGAAAAAGATCAAAGTTTCAATGTTTTAACTCCAAAACATTACTAGTCATGGTTTTAAATTGTGTTAACATGTAGCAGAATGATATAAAAACGATTTACAGCACTGACTTGGCCGGATTAAGCCTAAGTTAAGTGACTTAAGTATATTTTTTACAAGTTTACACCTTAATATTAAAAAAAAACTCCTACATCAAGGAATTTAAAGTCAAGGAAAACTAGATAGCACAAAAATAACTTAAAATGGGGTGACTTTGAGCCAAGGGGTGACATTGTACCAATAAACGCATAAAGATTGCTTTGATAAGCTTGAATTTTATGTTAATTTATTTATTTGTAGACGGATTAATTTGGTCTATTTATGTTCCCACAAAGCAATTTGTTGATATTGCTACGCAAATCTGCTTATTCTGTTTGAATAAAGCCTGTTGATTTAAAATTTAATTAATTAAAATAAATTTAAAATCTCCTGGAATCCTCCAAATTTGAAAATTATGCTCACGTTTTTCAGTTCTGAATCAATTCCTTCTGAAATCAAATAAAACAATCAAAATATTAGGGAAACAAATTTTGTGACGTGGCAAGTTTGTGACATAGCAATTAGAATAAAATTGTTCTTTTTTGTTTTAAATCGTTTACAAATTTCAAACTTACGAATGAAATCCGGAGAGTACTCCAGCTATCATTTAGCTCATATATTTTTGTTGTCCTGAGTAATGATTATACTTAGCAAAAGTTTAATGGCACAACTTCCCACAGGATTAATATTTCAAACCTACCAATTATTTTTCAACATTGCAGTTATCATCATAAAATAAAAAAAAAATTACTTTTCATAATTGGATAAAATAATGTTGATACACTCATAGTTAGGATTCAATAAAACATATTATTGATCATCAAGAACGTTCACTAATAATGTATTCATCAAAACAAATCCTACTTCTGCCCAATGTGAAAACACAATCAATCTTTTTACAAGCTTGGCATATCTTATGAAAACATGAAAATAGTACAGTTAAATATAAAATCAAATCAAATTGTTCGCTCTACAACATTACCAACCAAACTGGGGTGAGAGGCAACCACGTTTAACACTCTAACACCGAACCCGATATAGTCAAGTATGTACAGGCGATGTAAGTTTTCAATGTGATTTGTGTCCTAAAACTCTTGTCGGGGTCAAACGGTAAGGCTTATGAAACTAAATCTTTATCTATTTTATCTATTTTTTTAGTGTTTCGTACTTATTGAACTTTTTATGGCAGAGGACATAATCTAAGAACAATATTTGCAACGATTATACTTTGCAATATCGAGCATGGTGTTAAGCTATCTGGTTATTCTCAAAACGTAAAATTTGGCACAATGTCACCCCTTGGCTCAAAGTCACCCCATTTTAAGTTATTTTTGTGCTATCTAGTTTTCCTTGACTTTAAATTCCTTGATGTAGGAGTTTTTTTTTAATATTAAGGTGTAAACTTGTAAAAAATATACTTAAGTCACTTAACTTAGGCTTAATCCGGCCAAGTCAGTGCTGTAAATCGTTTTTATATCATTCTGCTACATGTTAACACAATTTAAAACCATGACCAGTAATGTTTTGGAGTTAAAACATTGAAACTTTGATCTTTTCCTACGCATTTTACATGTGATTTCCCCTTAATTTCTACTCGAAACACTAAAACTGCCCGTATTCGAAATTTCTGCCGGCAAATATTTTGAAACTCGGCCCAGAGGTGCAGAATGGTCCCAGGAACCATGTCCAATCATTGGTTTGGGTGGAAATTTTTTATTTATAATAACGGTCTGTGGGGGACCCGTGCCGGCATCTACGAGGTATCCTGCGGCCACTGTGATATGAGCTACATTGGACAAACTAAGAGATTGCTGCAAACCAGGTTGGATGAGCATATACACACATATGTCAAAATTGCCATGGAGGAAAAACGGAAAGGATTTGTCCCCCATTTCAAGTCAGCAGTAACCGAACACATCATCGAGGAAAAACATAACATCACAACTAGCGACGCGGTCATCTTAAGACACATCACTAACCCATCGAAGCTGGCTGTCGCTGAAAGTTTGGAAATCTTCAAGGCAGGCAACAAACGTTTACTCAACAAGGATTCAGGTAACGGCTCAACGTGGCTGTTTAAGCTATTACCTATACAGGCACAAAAGAAGAACGAGGAGGTAGTACCTACAGTAACTACAAATATGGATACACCAGCGATGAACCTTCAGTCGAGAACAGAACACTGATGAAGTCTGCAAGTAGTAGACGAAATACGTATCTGTCAAGATATTAAAAATATATAGCGGAATTAAAAGGAACAACTCGTCTCTTTGTATTCACAGATTAAAATTTAATTATGGATTAGACAGCAACACGGAAAAAATTTCGACTTTTTATTTGGCTAGTCACGGAAAGAGTAAAAAAATCTAAATAGTTTAATTTTTTAACATTGAAAATCGAAGCAAAAGTTTCCGAGATATCGCGAGTTAAAAATGAATCCAGTATAACACTTTCAAAATTAGCTCAATTTTTTACTGTGCTCTGTGTGACAATGAGAAAAATGCAGTTTTAAAC
This sequence comes from Culex pipiens pallens, assembly GCF_016801865.2. Lineage (NCBI taxonomy): Eukaryota > Metazoa > Arthropoda > Insecta > Diptera > Culicidae > Culex > Culex pipiens. Next base: position 35,883,008 of record NC_068937.1, on the reverse strand, counting down.
AAAATAAGAAGTTTTATCTCAGCAACCTTTCAGTAAATTTTAGCACCCTTTCAATTTTTTTTTCAAATCAAAAATCACCTTAAAATGTCTGTAACTTGAAAAATATGCTTTTACTAAAACACTTAGAAAAGTCACCATCAATTGCAAATTTATTTTACATCTTCAATTTTTTTAAAATTTAGCAAGATTCAGATTATTTTTTTTCAAAAGCAATTTTTTAATTTTTTTTTTCCTTAACTCAAACGCAAAATATGCCTGATTAAGTCTTTAAAAATTCCAACTTGAATGTTAAAAAATTCAAATAAAAATTTCAACCTAAATTTTTACCAGGGACATCAAATCGATTGGAAAAAAAAAACACTTCTTGATTTTTCTACAGATTTTCCAATAATCACATGCCTAGTATGTTCAGCCTGACAAAAGCATATGGAAACTTATGAAAACTAATGATGCAATATGAATCCTTTTGATAAAGTTTCATCTAAATAACATAGAAAACATATATATAAAAATCCTAAAATATTTCAAAAAATAATTCCTGAAATTATTTTTTTATTACATTTGCGATTTGCAATTTACTTACATCAAATTTCCTTTTAGATTTCATGTCTCACATATTTTACAGTTAAGTTATTCATATTTTGATTATATTTATTTTTTGTGAAAAATACATTTTAATGGAATTTCAATACGCCATCAAATCAGGCATCAAACTTAACACACAATACCTTTAAAATCAAATTTCAAAATCAACACAATTTCAGGCTGCAAACTATTTAAACTCAAATTTCAAAAGGACCTCGAATTCGTGTTCACGTAAATCACGCATTATTTACAACACAAAACCTGCCACCATTCCCTGATGATTTTTTTTTGTGGCAACCGTGTTTTAAATTACAGCTTTAAATACATAATTACATGATTTTTTGTTAGAAAAATATGTATTTTTCCTGTATTTTTGAATATGCCAATTTAATTTGAAAAAAAATCTGATAATCATTGGTTTTGCAATATGATCGGAAATTTTTCATAAATTTTGAAAGTATTTTTTTTAAATACTCAAAATTTTCACAAAACTACGTATCTTCGAGAGAATACTCAAAATTTTAGTTTTTCATTATGGGTATCAAATAATTGAGATTTTTTCAAACATTTCGAAAGTAATAACACATTTGTTTGAGAAAATACGCATTTTTCATAAAACTAAGTATTTTTGAAAAAATATAAATGGTCGGGATTTGTTTCATACATTTTGCAAATAATAACACATTTTTTTAAATACTAAAAATTTTCACAAAACTATGTATTTTCGATAAAAATACAATATTGGTCTTACATGATCGGGAGTTTTTTAAACATTTCGAAAATAATGGCACAATTTTTTAAAAATACTTCAAATTGTCTTAAAGCTACGTATATTTGAAAAAAAAAAATACCGAGATTTCAGTATTTTACAATATGGGATTTCATAAATTTATCCCTTTCGAAATATACGAAAAAAATTCCGATCATTTGACATCCATATTGCAAACAAATTTAATTTGAAATATTTTTTCAAAAATATGTAGTTTTATGAAATTTTCTAGTATTTTCAACAATTTCTTTTAATAATTTTGAAATGTATAAAAAATCCCGATCATTTGATACCCATATTTTAAAACTGTTTTAAGTATTTAAAATAAATTGAAATTTTGGGCACATTGTCAAAAATACGGATTTTGTGAAATTTGTTGTATTTAAAAAAAAGTTATTTCTTTTGAAATGTATGAAAAATCCTGATCATTTGAGACCCATATTGCAAAATATAAATTTTGAGTACATTTTCGATAATACATAGTTTTTTGAAAATTTTGAGCATTTAAAACCCATATTACAAAAAAAAATTTTTTCGAAAATTCGTAGTTTTGCGACGACGACCAACTTTTTAAAACATCTTTTTTTTTCGTAAAATTGCGATAGCTCGTGATGTTTCTAAGCAAACTATATTTGTACATTATTTTTTTGTTATTGTCTGATCTACAATTTTATAGAACTTTTTTACACTCTAAAATCTAACCCTGTAAAGTTAGAAAATACACGAAATTTCAAATGAAAAAAAAATATTCTAAATGAAAAAAATACCCTTCTGGGTTAATGTAGATTCGAAAAGTACATTAAATTTCCCTTAAAATGACAAGTTCCAAAAAAAAAATTACAGTTAAGTAACGGAAAATGGCAGAGTTTTTAAAACTGTTTCAGTGTATTTTTCGATGAAAAATACGTTTTTTCGGAATTTTGAGTACGCCTTCAAATCGGGCGACCAATTTAACATAAAAGTCCCTTCAACACCAAATTTCTATCAAAACGGACCTCGGGTTCGTGACCAGGGACAAAAGTTACCCCTAAGGACAAAGTTTCACGCAAATCGAAGAGGGGTCGGGACAACTGCTGTGTAAGTTGTCGGAGAATTACCCAATGGTAAATTGGAAATTTATTTCAAAATATTTATTTCAATGAAATTCTGAAACCAGCATCAATTTTTTTTTTTTACTGACTTCATTATCAACCAACGATTTAACAGACTGTTTTAAACTGACACAAAAAATCGTTCTCAGGCACAACTGCCCCATCCAAAATTTAAGATCTTAAAACCCGGCCCAGCTTTGTTGTCATCTTCGCCCGGTCGGTGGTTTTGCATGCCAGGAGCAAGAAAAAAAAAGCTGGAGTCCCATTTCAAACAACTTCGACACGGGAACACGGGAGTTGCTTCAACCGCACAGAATTAAAAAAAAACTCCCCGAGTTGGTCCCTTCGTCATACCACACGACACACTGAGTGGTTCTCAAGTAGTCTGGGTCTGGGCGTCCCGGCTGGGATGGGATGTGTAATGGGTGGTCGTCGTGCTTTTATTCGATCCTGAATGGTCTCGGAATTACACATACACACATACTCACATAAAAAGGACTCTGACGAGAGGTGGGAGAGATATAAAACAACAACAACGACGACGATGAAGACAAAAATGCCGTTCAGGACTCGGAGGTATTCTCGGTTCTGCCATTTTCCACCCAGGATAATGTGTTCTCCCCCTTATATGTGATTATGCATTGCGATTCTCGTATAGACAGACGACTCACAGCTCAGCTCAGTCTCACTGATGTCCTTGAGTTCTTGGGTGGTTGGGACGGATTCTTTTTATTCCATTTCCTTCCCACTGGCAAAAAGAATTCTTTTCAGAATCAATCTTAAAAAAAAATAAAAGTCTACAAATTTAAAAAATTGGTGAAATATTTAAAAAATATTATCTTAAAAAAAACATATCAGATTGGTTCTTCAAAAGAGTTGTAAAAATTTCATGAATTTGTGGAGAACTACCCCAACTTAGTATGTAGTCCGACCATATTCTTTTACTACCACTCTCGGGGGGACCTTCTGAAGATCTGATGGAGCCAACCAAGGACACGTTCAAGCTGCTGCTATTGCTGTGGCTATTGTTTGGGAACTCTCAAGTCCCTGTAATGACTATACGCTTCATCGCATATCTTATTTCATAAAGTTCGCCCGGACTCACTGTTTTTAGTTGATGTGGTTTCGAGTTTTTTTTTTTCTCTGATCATCATTTAGGATAGTTTACCTGGAATTGAAAGAGAAGAGAATGATTCGTTAGTGATACATTCAAATGTGATTTTTTGATATCGCATCAAACGACATTTCTGAAATTGAAAACCATCGTAATCTCCCAATTCTACAATATCAAATAACAACTATAAAACAAACACGTCGTCAAACAGAACAACTTTTCCAGAGAAAGTTTTCCCATCCCAATTCTACGTATCATCACATGGCACATGCCAACGGAAATAAAAATAACTTGAAACAAAACTCCCCCCCAAAAAATAAAAGGAAAAACAAACTTTTCCCAACCTTCAAAATGTCTGTCGAAGCGTGAAGCAAAGAAGCCGGCCCGTAACCGGATGCCGAAAAGATGATCGATTGTTTTTCACTTGCTGTGCCACTTGAGACCCCTCGAGAAAAAAATCAACCCTCGTCACACCGAAGGTAAAGCACACCTGTGCCCACAGCCTGGGGACGTGTCGAAAGAAAATCCTCGGGAATTTTCTCCGAGATCGTGTGTGAGCGAAAAGGGTGACGTTTTTTCTCGAGTGAGTGAAATGTATGGATTAAGTTTGTCCAAATGTAATTTATTAGGATTTAGTTTGACCCGTTTGAGAATGATTAAACGAAACTATGAGGAGAAAACATGCCGGTGGGATTTGCAAAAATTGTTTTTTTTTTAATGTAGACTATACATAACAATGAATTCACAACTCATATTTAACAATCAGCCACACAAACAATCACATAATTTCTTAATTTACAAATCTCATTTCTCATTACATATTTCTCATTACTCATTACTCATTACTCATTACTCATTACTCATTACTCATTACTCATTTGCCATTTGTCATTTGTCATTTGTCATTTGTCATTTGTCATTTGTCATTTGTCATTTGTCATTTGTCATTTGTCATTTGTCATTTGTCATTTGTCATTTGTCATTTGTCATTTGTCATTTCTCATTTCTCATTTCTCATTTCTCATTTCTCATTTCTCATTTCTCATTTCTCATTTCTCATTTCTCATTTCTCATTTCTCATTTCTCATTTCTCATTTCTCATTTCTCATTTCTCATTTCTCATTTCTCATTTCTCATTTCTCATTTCTCATTTCTCATTTCTCATTTCTCATTGTCATTTTTATCAATTTTGTCAATTTTGTAAATTTTGTAAATTTTGTCAATTTTGTCAATTTTGTCAATTTTGTCAATTTTGTCAATTTTGTCAATTTTGTCAATTTTGTCAATTTTGTCAATTTTGTCAATTTTGTCAATTTTGTCAATTTTGTCAATTTTGTCAATTTTGTCAATTTTGTCAATTTTGTCAATTTTGTCAATTTTGTCAATTTTGTCAATTTTGTCAATTTTGTCAATTTTGTCAATTTTGTCAATTTTGTCAATTTTGTCAATTTTGTCAATTTTGTCAATTTTGTCAATTTTGTCAATTTTGTCAATTTTGTCAATTTTGTCAATTTTGTCAATTTTGTCAATTTTGTCAATTTTGTCAATTTTGTCAATTTTGTCAATTTTGTCAATTTTGTCAATTTTGTCAATTTTGTCAATTTTGTCAATTTTGTCAATTTTGTCAATTTTGTCAATTTTGTCAATTTTGTCAATTTTGTCAATTTTGTCAATTTTGTCAATTTTGTCAATTTTGTCAATTTTGTCAATTTTGTCAATTTTGTCAATTTTGTCAATTTTGTCAATTTTGTCAATTTTGTCAATTTTGTCAATTTTGTCAATTTTGTCAATTTTGTCAATTTTGTCAATTTTGTCAATTTTGTCAATTTTGTCAATTTTGTCAATTTTGTCAATTTTGTCAATTTTGTCAATTTTGTCAATTTTGTCAATTTTGTCAATTTTGTCAATTTTGTCAATTTTGTCAATTTTGTCAATTTTGTCAATTTTGTCAATTTTGTCAATTTTGTCAATTTTGTCAATTTTGTCAATTTTGTCAATTTTGTCAATTTTGTCAATTTTGTCAATTTTGTCAATTTTGTCAATTTTGTCAATTTTGTCAATTTTGTCAATTTTGTCAATTTTGTCAATTTTGTCAATTTTGTCAATTTTGTCAATTTTGTCAATTTTGTCAATTTTGTCAATTTTGTCAATTTTGTCAATTTTGTCAATTTTGTCAATTTTGTCAATTTTGTCAATTTTGTCAATTTTGTCAATTTTGTCAATTTTGTCAATTTTGTCAATTTTGTCAATTTTGTCAATTTTGTCAATTTTGTCAATTTTGTCAATTTTGTCAATTTTGTCAATTTTGTCAATTTTGTCAATTTTGTCAATTTTGTCAATTTTGTCAATTTTGTCAATTTTGTCAATTTTGTCAATTTTGTCAATTTTGTCAATTTTGTCAATTTTGTCAATTTTGTCAATTTTGTCAATTTTGTCAATTTTGTCAATTTTGTCAATTTTGTCAATTTTGTTAATTTTGTCAATTTTGTCAATTTTGTCAATTTTGTCAATTTTGTCAATTTTGTCAATTTTGTCAATTTTGTCAATTTTGTCAATTTTGTCAATTTTGTCAATTTTGTCAATTTTGTCAATTTTGTCAATTTTGTCAATTTTGTCAATTTTGTCAATTTTTGTCAATTTTGTCAATTTTGTCAATTTTGTCAATTTTGTCAATTTTGTCAATTTTGTCAATTTTGTCAATTTTGTCAATTTTGTCAATTTTGTCAATTTTGTCAATTTTGTCAATTTTGCCAATTTTGTCAATTTTGTCAATTTTGTCAATTTTGTCAATTTTGTCAATTTTGTCAATTTTGTCAATTTTGTCAATTTTGTCAATTTTGTCAATTTTGTCAATTTTGTCAATTTTGTCAATTTTGTCAATTTTGTCAATTTTGTCAATTTTGTCAATTTTGTCAATTTTGTCAATTTTGTCAATTTTGTCAATTTTGTCAATTTTGTCAATTTTGTCAATTTTGTCAATTTTGTCAATTTTGTCAATTTTGTCAATTTTGTCAATTTTGTCAATTTTGTCAATTTTGTCAATTTTGTCAATTTTGTCAATTTTGTCAATTTTCTCAATTTTCTCAATTTTGTCAATTTTGTCAATTTTGTCAATTTTGTCAATTTGGTCAATTTTGTCAATTTTGTCAATTTTGTCAATTTTGTCAATTTTGTCAATTTTGTCAATTTTGTCAATTTCGTCAATTTTGTCAATTTTGCCTATTTTGTCAATTTTGTCAATTTTGTCAATTTTGTCAATTTTGTCAATTTATCAACTTTGTCAATTTTGTCAATTTTGTCAATTTTGTCAATTTTGTCAATTTTGTCAATTTTGTCAATTTTGTCAATTTTGTCAATTTTGTCAATTTTGTCAATTTTGTCAATTTTGTCAATTTTGTCAATTTTGTCAATTTTGTCAATTTTGTCAATTTTGTCAATTTTGTCAATTTTGTCAATTTTGTCAATTTTGTCAATTTTGTCAATTTTGTCAATTTTGTCAATTTTGTCAATTTTGTTAATTTTGTATATTTTTTCTCATTTTAAGTGCTCTTTTTAATAATAATTTCAATGGTTTATACTGGTTTATATTCTTTTTATGTTTAGATCCGACGCTTTCCATACAAAAATTCCGCCAAACTCTACTCAAAACACTTCAATCGTCTCGGAATTCATTTCACACGATTTGTTCCCGTCTAAAAACTCATTTCCCGAGAAAAGCCCTTTCATATGTTTATTTTGATACACATTTATCAATACCCCCTACCTCACCCGTTGGCAGCAATCGTCTGAAATCCTCATATCGTAGAATTATTGCGAAAATCCTGCACATTTCTCACATTCCCCTTCACCAGAAGAGTTTATTTTTCGCTCCACCCTCTCTTTCTGCCTTTAAATTTGCCGCTTTAATCTGCGTATTGAAACGCAACCGAGGCAGGCAGTCTTTTTGTAAAGATTTTCGACGGCAGTTCTTCCGGCCGCTGCGGTCGGAAGTGAACGCAAACCACACGAGAAAAGTAAACAATTTTTGCGAGCTCCCGAAAAATAGGGAGCTACGTGAAAAAGGGAACCACCCCTTCAGTGATGGAACGGGGTTTTTTTGTTGTTGGGTTAGGGTGGTTCTGATTTGGGTAGGTTTTTTTCAGTTTGCTAGACTAAGTTCGACACTAGGCAGTTGGCAGTTGGCAGGTGGCAGATGGCAGATGGCAGATGGCAGATGGCAGATGGCAGATGGCAGATGGCAGATGGCAGTTGGCAGTTGGCAGTTGGCAGTTGGCAGTTGGCAGTTGGCAGTTGGCAGTTGGCAGTTGGCAGTTGGCAGTTGGCAGTTGGCAGTTGGCAGTTGGCAGTTGGCAGTTGGCAGTTGGCAGTTGGCAGTTGGCAGTTGGCAGTTGGCAGTTGGCAGATGGCAGTTAGCAGTTGGCAGTTGGCAATATTTAGTTATATTTTTTTCCAAAATCAAATCAATAAAACAGTGTAAGAGAACCGCCCTAACTGGCAAGGTTTGGAACCAAAATGCGTCGGAAATTCATGGATCGATGCGTCAGATAAACATTTTTTCCTTCTCGGCAGAGAGGATCTAATTCTCGTTAAATCGTTCCCAAAATGGAACGCCCAACAAGTTTCAGGGGAAATTGTGTTGACAAAACATTAAAGCACCATCGGGATGAAGCTAAACATGAGAAAAAAAATGCTAGTTTATGAGAATTATCTCGCAAGATTCGCCAAAAAACCATCAAACGATGGCTTCCTTTTTTGAAGATTCTCAAGAAATACTCGCGCCAAAAAATCGGAAATCCTGGATTAAAGTCTTCCGTTCACCTCGATGGGTTCAATTTCCTCTGCAATCGATATCCGATCGAGCTGACGCTGGAATCTTGGACAATGAAGGAAGAAAAAATCTTCCCTCAACTAGGGACCGGAGCTTGCTTCTTTTTTTTCGTCGGATTTTACCTGGCCATACCTTCGCCATCTGGGGACGTCATACGCAGGTGCTTCCTTTTTTTGTCCGCCTTTGTAAGAGCTTTTTGCTCCTAAATTCCCTGAAGACTGTCTGTGGGAACTTGAAGCTAGAAGTGTTCTGCTTTTTTTGTGGGAATTTTTAAAGACTCGTTGTAATCAAGTTTACTCGTGCTTTGTTGCTAAAATGTAAGCTCTGCCCAATTAAACAACTTTTTCCTGTTATTTGCAGCATGCAAACATTTTCATTTCACATCAGTGCTTCCCTTTTCACAACGTAACTATTTACAATTATTAAATTCTTCCGGTGAAGTTTCCCCTTACAATTCACTGCATAATGGAAGGAAGTACCCATAAAAAAGCATCTTCAAGTCCATACTTCAAACTAAACAGAGTGGACCAAAGACAGGAAAGGGTGTGTCCGCAAACTACGTTACAATGCCTTTTCAATCAAGCCATAAAGAAATATTCTTCTCAATTCATGTTCTTCCCACTTTGGTACGATTCAAGCGTAACCCAAGCTGGGTTGAAAAAAAAATGGAGCACGCAAAATAATATTCATAGTGAAGAGCACAATCGTCGTGCCCCTCGTCCGTTTCCCTACAAGAGTGCCCCTCGCTTTTGACAGATAGACAGCATCGAGAGAGCAGTAACAAAATGTGCACTGCTTTAAATATACGAAAATGGAAAAATATCATGAAATTATTCAAAAAATAAAGTTCTGAAAGTTTCCATAACAACTTTTTACAGTATATTTGTTAAAGTCAATTAAATTTATTTTGTGAAGTAATTTTTCTCCAAACATCAAGGAAGCAGTTAGATTTTTCACCCGCAAAACGAAACGCAACAAAAAAAACCCATTCACTTTGAAATATTTAAATAAATATTTCTTCCCAGACCAGATAAGAGCAAGATGAACGCCAGAAAGAATTGCTGCTGTTTTTTTGTATTTTCTTGGTTTTGAAACTGGAGTTCGCTGCGTCCAGAAGGACATGAAGAGGACGGCTCTTCAGGGAATGGGGAGCGAGAGAGGGACACTTGCTCATACAAACGACTTGCCAAGGCCAAGAATGTTGTTCCATCGTCGTCGTTGGCAGTTGTTTGAAATGATGAAGAGTGATTTAAGGCAGCTAGGGAAAGGCAACGTTTCACTTGATAGTAGTTGTTTATGATGAAGTTGATGGAAAGTTGTTGAAAAAACCAAAAAAATCGAAGGAAATTCAAATTCAGAAAAAGCTAAAAACCAGTGAAATTTTATAAATAATAAACAGTAAAAACTAAACAATCATCAATCGACAATAATATTAATAAAATTAACAAAATCAAAAAAAAAATACAAAATTAACAAAATTAACAAAATTACAAAAATCAACAAAATTAACAAAATTAACAAAATTTACAAAATTTACAAAATTAACAAAATTACAAAATTTACAAAATTTACAAAATTTACAAAATTTACAAAATTTACAAAATTTACAAAATTACCAAAATAAACAAAATTGACAAAATTAAAAAATAAACAAAATTAACAAAATTATAAAAAATAACAAAATCAACTAAATTAACAAAATTAACAAAATTAACAAACAAACAAAATAAAAAAAATTAACAGAATTAACAAAATTAACAAAATTGACAAAATTAACAACATTAACAAAATTAACAAAATAAATTTAATTTATTTTAAAAAATATACTGTAAAAAGTTGTTATATAAATTTTCAGAACTTTATTTTTTGAATAATTTCACGATTTTTTTCCATTTTAATATATGTAAATCAGTTTACATTTTGTTACTGCTCTCTCGAAGCTGTCTATCTGTCAAAAGCGAGGGGCACTCTTTTAGGGAAACGGACGAGGGGCACGACGATTGTGCTCTTCACTATGAATATTATTTTGCGTGCTCCATTTTTTTAACAAAATTAACAAAATAAACAAAATTAACCAAATTAACAAAATTAACAAAATTAACAAAATTAACAAAATTAACAAAATTAACAAAATTAACAAAATTAACAAAATTAACAAAATTAACAAAATTAACAAAATTAACAAAATTAACAAAATTAACAAAATTAACAAAATTAACAAAATTAACAAAATTTACAAAATTTACAAAATTTACAAAATTTACAAAATTTACAAAATTTACAAAATTTACAAAATTTACAAAATTTACAAAATTTACAAAATTTACAAAATTTACAAAATTTACAAAATTTACAAAATTTACAAAATTTACAAAATTTGCAAAATTTACAAAATTTACAAAATTTACAAAATTTACAAAATTTACAAAATTTACAAAATTTACAAAATTTACAAAATTTACAAAATTTACAAAATTTACAAAATTTACAAAATTTACAAAATTTACAAAATTTACAAAATTTACAAAATTTACAAAATTTACAAAATTTACAAAATTTACAAAATTTACAAAATTTACAAAATTTACAAAATTTACAAAATTCAATCAAATTCGAGCTTCCGTGGCCGTGAGGTTACGGGTTTCGCCTTGTAAGCGGAAGGTGATGGGTTCGATTCCTGTCTGGCTCGGAAAAGTCAGATCCCTTTAAAGAGTTAATATGCTCACTGGGAATACTGACCGGTAGAGGATGGGTTTCGACTAGCGGCGTGCTGGATTTCCAATCCAGAGGTCTTGAGTTCGATTCTCGTACCGGGATTATGTTTTTTTTTTAATTGACAAAATTGACAAAATTGACAAAATTGACAAAATTTACAAAATTTACAAAATTTACAAAATTTACAAAATTTACAAAATTTACAAAATTTACAAAATTTACAAAATTTACAAAATTTACAAAATTTACAAAATTTACAAAATTTACAAAATTTACAAAATTTACAAAATTTACAAAATTTACAAAATTTACAAAATTTACAAAATTTACAAAATTTACAAAATTTACAAAATTTACAAAATTTACAAAATTTACAAAATTTACAAAATTTACAAAATTTACAAAATTTACAAAATTTACAAAATTTACAAAATTTACAAAATTTACAAAATTTACAAAATTTACAAAATTTACAAAATTTACAAAATTTACAAAATTTACAAAATTTACAAAATTTACAAAATTTACAAAATTTACAAAATTTACAAAATTTACAAAATTTACAAAATTTACAAAATTTACAAAATTTACAAAATTTACAAAATTTACAAAATTTACAAAATTTACAAAATTTACAAAATTTACAAAATTTACAAAATTTACAAAATTTACAAAATTTACAAAATTTACAAAATTTACAAAATTTACAAAATTTACAAAATTTACAAAATTTACAAAATTTACAAAATTTACAAAATTTACAAAATTTACAAAATTTACAAAATTTACAAAATTTACAAAATTTACAAAATTTACAAAATTTACAAAATTTACAAAATTTACAAAATTTACAAAATTTACAAAATTTACAAAATTTACAAAATTTACAAAATTTACAAAATTTACAAAATTTACAAAATTTACAAAATTTACAAAATTTACAAAATTTACAAAATTTACAAAATTTACAAAATTTACAAAATTTACAAAATTTACAAAATTTAAAAAATTTAAAAAATTTACAAAATTTACAAAATTTACAAAATTTACAAAATTTACAAAATTTACAAAATTTACAAAATTTACAAAATTTACAAAATTTACAAAATTTACAAAATTTACAAAATTTACAAAATTTACAAAATTTACAAAATTTACAAAATTTACAAAATTTACAAAATTTACAAAATTTACAAAATTTACAAAATTTACAAAATTTACAAAATTTACAAAATTTACAAAATTTACAAAATTTACAAAATTTACAAAATTTACAAAATTTACAAAATTTACAAAATTTACAAAATTTACAAAATTTACAAAATTTACAAAATTTACAAAATTTACAAAATTTACAAAATTTACAAAATTTACAAAATTTACAAAATTTACAAAATTTACAAAATTTACAAAATTTACAAAATTTACAAAATTTACAAAATTTACAAAATTTACAAAATTTGCAAAATTTACAAAATTTACAAAATTTACAAAATTTACAAAATTTACAAAATTTACAAAATTTACAAAATTTACAAAATTTACAAAATTTACAAAATTTACAAAATTTACAAAATTTACAAAATTTACAAAATTTACAAAATTTACAAAATTTACAAAATAAAAGTTAATAGCCGAGTTTGGATGTCGATGACCCAATAGTCCGTTTCCTAATAGAATTAAAGTCACATACTCGAGAGGCCCCTTTCCCGAGACATTTCCCGGAAGGATTCCGCTGCCAGCACAAATGTAATCAATAAATTACCGGCCCTTTTCTTCTGATTTGTGATGACCACTGACCGTTAGGGTGTAGTTACAAATGCTGTCATGATTTATTTTTTCTTTTCGTGACCGTGCGTGGTTCGATTAAGGTGGCCCAATGGTGACCTCTTGACAGCTCGTTTTCATTCTTCAATTTGCGAAGAAGAAGGAAAATTCTGGTGGAGAAAAAAAGGTGATGCTGCGGATGGAACCCATTCGGCCGGAGTCTTTTGTGGTTAGTTACATTTCCACCCCGGGACTAATGGTGCCTTAAAAGTCGAATGGTTGATGGCTTACCACTTGGGGCCAGCCAATTGAAATGTGCCACACATTTGTCACTAATGTGTTTCGGCAGGGCGCCCCTTTTATCCGGAAGGTTGTGGTCAAATGGGCCACTTTAATGGGATTTTCCTTTTTAGGCCTTGTGGTGAAAATTGAGTGGACACGTTTGATTGAATCATTCAATTAGTTTTATTGGATGATTTTAAAGAGATTGGAAATTTTATAACTTCGTTGCCGGCCTCAAAAGAGAGGTGAACACAAAAAGTACATACTAAGGATAATATGAAAAAATTCTTCACTTCTTCACTTCTTCACTTCTTCACTTCTTCACTTCTTCACTTCTTCACTTCTTCACTTCTTCACTTATTCACTTCTTCACTTCTTCACTTCTTCACTTCTTCACTTCTTCACTTCTTCACTTCTTCACTTCTTCACTTCTTCACTTCTTCACTTCTTAACTTCTTCACTTCTTCACTTCTTCACTTCTTCACTTCTTCACTTCTTCACTTCTTCACTTCTTCACTTCTTCACTTCTTCACTTCTTCACTTCTTCACTTCTTCACTTCTTCACTTCTTCACTTCTTCACTTCTTCACTTCTTCACTTCTTCACTTCTTCACTTCTTCACTTCTTCACTTCTTCACTTCTTCACTTCTTCACTTCTTCACTTCTTCACTTCTTCACTTCTTCACTTCTTCACTTCTTCACTTCTTCACTTCTTCACTTCTTCACTTCTTCACTTCTTCACTTCTTCACTTCTTCACTTCTTCACTTCTTCACTTCTTCACTTCTTCACTTCTTCACTTCTTCACTTCTTCACTTCTTCACTTCTTCACTTCTTCACTTCTTCACTTCTTCACTTCTTCACTTCTTCACTTCTTCACTTCTTCACTTCTTCACTTCTTCACTTCTTCACTTCTTCACTTCTTCACTTCTTCACTTCTTCACTTCTTCACTTCTTCACTTCTTCACTTCTTCACTTCTTCACTTCTTCACTTCTTCACTTCTTCACTTCTTCACTTCTTCACTTCTTCACTTCTTCACTTCTTCACTTCTTCACTTCTTCACTTCTTCACTTCTTCACTTCTTCACTTCTTCACTTCTTCACTTCTTCACTTCTTCACTTCTTCACTTCTTCACTTCTTCACTTCTTCACTTCTTCACTTCTTCACTTCTTCACTTCTTCACTTCTTCACTTCTTCACTTCTTCACTTCTTCACTTCTTCACTTCTTCACTTCTTCACTTCTTCACTTCTTCACTTCTTCACTTCTTCACTTCTTCACTTCTTCACTTCTTCACTTCTTCACTTCTTCACTTCTTCACTTCTTAACAATCTTAAGACTTTTACTAACCTTAAGTTTCATAATTTTCAGTGACATTCTTCAAATTAATTACTTTTCCAGGCTCATCAACAGCTCAACAGCATCAAAAAGACTCGTAATTGATCGAAAATTCCAAGAAATCCATTGAAAAAGCCCATTTCTCACCACCACGTGTCAGCAGCCAGAGAGACACACCTGCCAATATTGATTCCATCCCCGAAAGCAAACTAATTAAGCGTTCAAAGACTGTTGGAAAAACTTTTGCGCCCGGGGTCAACACCGAGAAGTAACTCTCGAGTTCAACCAGCAAAGTTAGCTCCGTTCAGTACATTATGAAGTCCTCCTCGGCGCCAGAAACCCTTTTCTCGTTCTTCCTCTCAAAACTCACAGGTAATGGACAGGCCGTCAGGCCAGGACAGATTCCGGCCGAAGCTGGCGGGGCCAAAAACGGGTTATAATTAAAAGTGAAAACTTTTGACCCAGTTGACATTGTGTTGGAAGCAAAGTTTGTCACAGAGGAGACAACTTGGAGTGAAAATGTTTATCTTTCCGAAGGATAACACAGTTGAGGCACGGAGAATAGATTGAAACTTGTAGCTTAAGTTTTGGCTAACGAATTCTAGAAATTGTGATTTTTAATTTTCCAAATTCGATGCAAGAAAAGCTTAAAAAATGAAGTGAAGTGAAGTGAAGTGAAGTGAAGTGAAGTGAAGTGAAGTGAAGTGAAGTGAAGTGAAGTGAAGTGAAGTGAAGTGAAGTGAAGTGAAGTGAAGTGAAGTGAAGTGAAGTGAAGTGAAGTGAAGTGAAGTGAAGTGAAGTGAAGTGAAGTGAAGAGAAGTGAAGTGAAGTGAAGTGAAGTGAAATGAAGTGAAATGAAGTGAAGTGAAGTGAATGGAGTTTGACTAAAGCAAAATAAAGTAAGTTTTAATGATTGAAGCTAATCTTTCCGTGTAGAAAACAAATCAAGAAGCACCCTTCAAACTCACGATTAGCAAGATTCAGTGCGCCCATCTTCCTCAAAGATAATCAATAGTCTCATCAGAGATTCCACTTCGGTCCAGCGAGCTTGTTTGACTTGAGTGGTAGCTTAAAATTTATTTTTGTTTGGTTTGCTCGCTCTCGCTGACAGTTGAGTATAACTAATGGTTCCGAGTTTTTCCATCGGATTACGCGCCAAAATGAGAAGAAACCCCTTCATCAGCTTGTTTTAACACGATTCCGCACCACACCAAGCTGGTTTGAATTTTTAATTGAAAGTGAAGCGGAAGAGCGCGCGAGAATGCGCGATGAGAATCACTTCGTGAGTGAGGAAGTGAGGAGGGCGGTTTGAGTGGAGAGCGAATTTAGCATAGATGAACTCGCACGTGAGTGGGGCGGACAATTATCACTACACTGGGTTGCAAAAAAAAAATGGCTTGCGTTCGCGACTAGACTTGGCGACTGAGACTAGACTTGTTGCAGTAAACGTGATATATTCAAATAAAACCTGTAAAAGAAATAAAAAAATGCAATCTAGTGTTCCAATGGTGCCATCCAGCAACATTAGTGGGTGGTGCTGGTGGTGGCAAAAGAAAGCAAAATCACCGCAACTGCCGGCGTGGTACAAAAATAGAATCCGGCCTCGATTTCAGAACCCGGAATGCTACGAAATGACAGGGAAGACGGGGTTGTGGAGGAGCTCTTTTTTGCCGTTTTCAATTAGAGATTTTGTTTTCTGGACTTTGTGGTGAACGAGGTGGGGATGGAAACATGAACGAACCAAATGAATGACTGTGCACAGCTGTGTAGAGGGTGAGTTTAAGGCTAACTGCAGGCTAACATGGTCCAGGAATCGATCGAAATGAGCAGTGATTTACGAGCTATAGATTGTTCGATTTGATTTGTTTGACGAATTCTTTCGAGTAGCAGTCCAGACTCGATTATCCGAAGGCCTCGGAAAATTTTCACTTCAGATAATCGATCGAATGATTTCGAATTTCAAGAACCAAGATTGCGGCCAAAATGGCGATGGTGAAGTATAAAAAATGCATTTTGTAATTTTAAGGGCATTCAAACGTTCAAATTTTACTTCAATGGGGTTGCAGAATTCGAATTTGATGTTAAAAACAAGATATTAAAAAATAAACAGTTTTTTTGTTGTTCGTGGATCAATTATCTGAAGTTTTATACAAACCTTCGGATAATAGAGTCTGGACTGTTTTTCGATTTTCTAATGCCAATATTTCAGCAACTAATGGTTCAATATTCAATGTTGAAAAATAAACATTTTGTGAAATTTTATGATATTTTCCAGTAAAATATTTAAAAAATCTTGGAATCAAGACTTGAAATGTTAGGTCAAAATTTTAAAAATTAAGATCAACAAAATAAAATTGCACATTGCATATTTTTTTAAATTTGAGTACTTTCGAAAAAATACGGTACTTCGTGAAAAATTTATTATTTTCCAAACAAAACTCTTATAATGTGAAAATGAATAAACATCAACTGACGTGAGCAAGATAGACTATTTGTTTGCTCGTCGACTTTGGCCCTTTTATATTGTTTTGCTTGAATTCTCTATACAAACTTTGGAGAAAAACCATTCGGCCCTGTTCAACTATTTTTAAAAAAAATCAAAGTGAACGTGTTTTTGGGGACCCCAAACTTCTTGCTTCCCCTCGAGTTGGCTCTGCGCTGGAATTGGGTTGGGCGGTGTAATTTAACAGGATATGGTTGAATTAATTCGATTTTAGAAAGATTTAAGAAACGAGCTATTTTCCATTATAAGTAGGCTTAGTGATTTTTCACGCTCGAAAATAGCAAATTTCACGGGGACCTCAATTTCAAAACACAAAATTTCACGCGAATTTCGCGAAACGTGAAAAATGTTAAAATCATGCTGAAAATCTTATGCTGAAATCACAGAAACTACTTTTTATGCTTCATTATATATTATTCTTCAATAAACTAAAAAAAAAACACTAAATTTGAAGTGACACAAAAAAATCTCTCAATTTTCAAAAAAAAAATCCACCTGGTTGACTGATGGGCTCTATTTATATTTTGATACAAAATGTAGGGGCCGTATCCTAATTTATTGAACTGCTTTTTAATATTCGACTAATAAAGCTATAAAGTTTTCCCTGATTTGCTTCTGTTTTATCAGGTCAGATTTTATTGAATTTCATATCAAAGCAAAATTTAACAATCTTGTCCAGCCAAAATGAGAAAAATAGTTTGAATTTTCAGCGGAATTTAGCCCATTAAAAATATTTTTATTATTTTTTCATCTCTCTTTTCAAAAACTCAATTTAAAATCAATAACGAAATCTAAATTTTTATTCAAAATTAGAACAGAAAAAATGTGGTAGTTTTTAACTTTCACGGGAATCAAAAATGAAATGTTTTTAAATGGTGATTTGAAAGATAAAAATATTTTTTATCTTATTTTGAATAAAACAAAGCTTGATTCTTTTAATTTCTTTTGAAATTATACCTTTCATATAAAAAAGTAATAAATGTTTTACCACAGCGAATGAAAATATTAGGTACTAAATTTAGTTATTTTCTAAAAAAAACTGAAAAATCTGAACAATTCTTCAAATGGTTCATATCAAGCTTTCCAATTGAACACTAATAAAATTTACTTAAAAAGTCTTTATGGTTAAAATATTTATTATGATCTTAGGCCGTTGCAAATATTTTTCAAAGTTTATGCCGCCCCCTCCCCCTTCATAATTGGTCCGAAAAATCAGGGGCGAAAAAATATTTTTTCAAAAATCTTCAAAATTTTAAAGAAAATAGAAGTCAATTCAACTTAAAACAATCTAAAACGCATTTTTCTGCATTTATATTCAAATTTATTTATTTTGATTTTTTTATAAAATTCCAGTGTACAGCACCGCAAAAACTTTTTTTTTGCAAAAAAAAAAATTTCGTCAATATTTAGATATTTTGGAAACTGATGATGGCAAAACAACTGGACAGGTGTATAATGCAATTTAAAACACTTTTTTCATTCAAATGTTGAAAACATGGCTCGTAATTTCAATTTTTATACTTCTTAATTTTTTTCCTCCCCCCTCTCCCCTTTAACTTTGGTCAGAGTCGAGGCACATAAACTTCATAAAATATTTGCAACAGCCCTAATTGTAAAAAATATTAGAGAAAATTGATAAATTTCAAGAATTTCACGAAATCGTCAAAATTCAATAACCCTATATTAGAGCAGTTCTGTACGGAATCGGCCTTTTTTCTTTAATTTTAATTTTTTTTTTAATCCGGCTGAAACTTTTTCGGTGCCTTCGGTATGCCCAAAGAAGCCATTTTGCATCATTAGTTTGTCCATATAAATTTCCATACAAATTTGGCAGCTGTCCATATAAACATGATATGTGAAAATTCAAAAATCTGTATCTTTTGAAGGAATTTTTTGATCGATTTGGTGTCTTCGGCAAAGTTGTTGGTATGGATATGGACTACACTGAAAAAAAATATACACGGTAAAAAAAATGTTGATTTTTAATTTCACTTTTGGTCACTAAAACTTGATTTGCAAAAAAACACTATTTTTAATTTTTTTTTATTTTTTGATATGTTTTAGAGGATATAAAATGCCAACTTATCTGTAATTTCCAGAATGGGAAAAAAAAAATTTTCTTTTTTCAGTGTAGTCCATATCCATACCTGCAACTTTGCCGAAGACACCAAATCGATCAAAAAATTCCTTTAATAGATACAGATTTTTGATTTTTTACATATAATTTTTGTATGGACAGCTGCCAAATTTGTATGGAAATTTATATGGACAAACTAATGATGCAAAATGGCTTCTTTGGGCATAGCGAAGGCACCGAAAAAGTTTCAGCCGGATTAAAAAATACAAAAAAAAATCGAATGACCGAAATCTCAGAGAATTGCTCATTAGTAACTGAACAAGGGTATTCACTCGCTTAATTCTACAGTAGTTCTTAAGATTGTTTTTATTCCCAATTACATTTGATAAAATATTTCGAGAAAAATCGTTACAATTTCACACGCTGTTCGCGAAATCGTGAAATTTCACTAACCGTAATTATAAGCTAAAATTATCGCCGATAGTCTCAACCTGGGTGCTGAATAGTGGTTCGCAAAACGGCCTCAATTTAAAACTGTCAAAGTGGAACCAATTTACTGTTCGCCAAAAGTAGAAAGTATTGTTATCGATCATTAAAAATTGTTTTTTTTTTTGCGAGAATATAAAATGTGTGATTTTTGGAATCTGGAGGTGAAGTCAAGAAATCTTAACAAAGTTGAAGGTAAGATCGTCATTTTTTATAATTATGAATGGAAGTTGTTAACGGAGTCGATGCGGTTGTATCCATCCAGAAGCTGTCTTCATTGTTTACTATGAATACAATAGTAATGCATTCTGCTAAAACCACAATTCATTGTTTAATTCGTTTAAAAACCTACTGGTTTCGTGAAAATTTGCTCTGTTTGTTGGATCAGCTTCGCTAGAAAATCAGCCAGAAAATTAATCTTCGTCGCCCGTAAAAAAGAAAAACCTCTTCTAATCGATCAAAAACTTAAAAACACACACAATTTACCAGCAAAAAATGTCAAAAACTAGACAAAAAAGAACAAATAGGGCAAATTCTCGTATGTTTGGCAGGTTAAACACTCGCTCCTAACTCCATCCAATTTGCTGATTTTCACTATTTAAACAACTAATTTTGCAAAACTTTTGATAAAAACTTGCTTGCTCACTTCTTATTGAGCTATTTATAACTTGATTTCAATTGAAAACGCTTTTAATAAGCTTTAATTGAATGTCAAAGTTCTGACCTGCCAACATTAGAGGCACGCTGGAATTAGATGCTGTTCCCCTACTACTGATTATAAAACAGCTCATTTGCCAGTAAGAAAAAAGTCATGCTTGTGCTTGAACAGCCTCCTACTTTGTAGATGTAAACAAAGTGGGATCATTCGAAAATCACGTTACGCATTCTCTCTATTCATCACCCAGGTCTCAACTGAAATTGTTTTTTTTTTTCGAAAATACGCTTTTTTTTGAAAGTTTTGAGCATTTTCCAATTTTTTCGATATTCCTTCCGAAATGTATTAAAAAGCTCGATCATTTGATACCCAAATTGTAAAAAACTGAAATTTTTAGTATTCTTCGAAAATACGTAGTTTAGTGAAAATTTTGAATGAATAATTTTTTTTTTAATTTTCAAAATATATGCAAAAATCCTGATCATTTGATACCTATATGGTAAAATAGTGAAATGTTCAGTTTTTTTTCGAAAATAAGTAGTTTTGTGAAATTTTATAATATTTTCAAAAATTTACTTTTGTTATTACTTTCAAATTGTATGAAAAAATCTCGGACATTTGATATTCATATTGTAATGACACAAATTTTGAAGTTTGTGTCTTTGTGTAAAGTCTCTGTAAATTTACATCTTTAAGTATGTAATTTTACGTATTCCTATTTTATCATCAAATTGTTGAGCACGAAGGAATCAAATTTGATGCTGATTAGAACTTTCACAAAATGCAATACAGTCATGATTCTATCATAAATTTGCATAAAATCAAAGCATTTCTTTTCTGATCTATGGTCTCAACATTTTAATTCTTTGAACCGATTACAAAGCCACAAGGCCATGGCATTTTTTATTTCCGAAAATTTTCTTTTTTATTAAACTTTCAACCATACTTTTATTTCGATAGATTAAAAGAGTTGCTCAATGATATCTGCAAATTTCCAACAAAACTTTCAAATTTAACATTATTTCATTACACAGTTTTTGGAGTGAGATTCTAAAACATTCTCCTATATTCTAGGCACTCAGAAAGGGCAAGCTACGAAAATGCGAAAATTTTCGCACGGCAAGCACACTTCCACCCAGCTGTTACTGCAAATCTCAGCTTGACAAGTGCACATTACCAATCTTGGATGATTTGAAAAAGGCACCCCTTCGGTATCGAAATCAATAACACTCCAAGTGATGTACATCACCGTATAAGGAGACATAAGAATGGAAAAAAACGTTTGTTTTTTGTCCAACCAACACAGGCCATCGTCGAACACAAGCAGGGGAAGCGTTTATTTTACATGCATTTCGGAAAACCCTCACACAAGTTTTCCTTTCCAACAGATGGCACTCTTCAAGAATAATTTGTAAGAAATAGTTTCTTCTTCTCTGGAACGATTGCTTCACGACGCACGGTGGGAAAAAAATGCTCGCAGTTTGGCCCACACAGCAAGTGTGCTGACTTGCCTAACTTTGGGCGCTCTCACAGTGCCACCTGTCGGTGCGAGTTGAAACTTTACACACTTTCCAGGCGCGCGTGTGGAAGGGAAACCCAACAGTTCTGAAAAGAGTAATATTTATGTTGTTTTTCTTTGCTCCAACCTGCTCGCCCGGGGAAGAGGAGTCACTACTACATCTTTTAGTGCTCGGTCGTGAAAGACGAGCTGGGCAAAAGCTGGAGCAAAAGGAACGACGAATCTCGTTCGAACTCGAACGGATGGTTTATTTGCATATTCAATCTATTTGTAAAATTGATCATCGGATGAAATTTGCACAGCACTTCCAGGGTAAATATTTACCCACAGACACTTGGGCCGGGCAGGATGTTGATGGGAAAGTGAGAGTTTTGGTTCGATAGGAATCTACGCTTTGGGGCCGGGTTTTGTGGAATCGATTAAGGGTGGACCAAAGCTTAAGAAAGGGGGTTTTCACATAACCTCAAACGTTTCCATCAAAGAGGATTCTATGGTTGATAGGGAGTTAGAGCTAGGATATTGAAGAGTTCTAAATATTTAAAAATTAAATAGACTTAACAAGCAAAATATATTTCTCATTGGCCAATTTGCCAACATTATTCGGTCACATTTTGAAGCTTTGATGCTTCCTGCCATCGACAAACTTTAAATCAACTGCAGCTCTTTCCTGTGTGACTATATCGACGTCGTTGTGCTATCTTGTCGCACCCGCTATTTTGACGTTCCGAGATAAACGCATTTAAAAGTTTGACCTTGAATAAACAAAAACGAAAGCACGCAATGTAAACAATAACAAACACGTTTTGTTTGGCTGACCATTCTGTGCATTGTCCCGAAGTTTGGTTGAAGTTGGTTGCCGGAGTCCCGAGTTATAATTACAAATGTTTACGGTAGTCTAACTTGTACGTGCGTCAAACGCGTTCTGACATGAAATCCCTTTGGCCAGTTGTCGCACTTACATCAATTTTCATAGAGTGACAAGATAGCACGACATGACTGAAACTTCCTCAACAATGCATGGAGTTTTTTTCGGATTTTGTTGATTAACTCAGGATTGAAATAGAATTTTGGGGATCAGTGAAGGTCAAAACTCAATTTGGCCCAAAATGCACGTACGACAAGTTAGCACGACGGCGACGATATCGAAAAAGTTCCATTGATCGAGCGACAACCACTCACCTCGCGTTCTCACTTGTATACGTGTGTGGCAGCTGACAGCGAAATGCAATTGCTTGTCACAACACATAAATTTTCGCTCAAACAAGTAGTGCAGCACATTCTGGCTAGTTGGACTAGCGGAGAGTGGATTTTTTTACTGAAAATGTTTATTGAAGACAAGCTAACACATTCAAAAAATGCGCGAGCCATAAAAAAAACGTTGAAAGGATCTGTTTAGAATACATTGAAAAATGTTTATTTTTGTATTGTTAATCTTATTAGGCATTATCAAGCTTTTTTTTATTTTCAGTTATGTAACCCCACATCGAAAATTCACAAAGTTTAATAATTTTTATGAATTTTCATTATCCTCTTCTTTATTTGAAGATGGACAAAAGCTTATTTGAGCTGTGTCTTATATTAAAAAACTGCGATAGCACGACTAAATAAATTAATTTAACAAAAGGGAAAAAAAGTTAAAATTTGTACCAGCCTAAAAATAAAAGCAGTTATTTGTGAATAAACTGCCTTTTTTTAAACATTTTAAAAATGTTTTTTTTCCTTAAATTTTGCATTTCGAAACATGTATAGTCAAAAAAAAAAATAGATCATACAATCATAGAAATATCTAGCTTAATACACAACACCAATGCAATCACAAATGGCGTATGGTCCACGGTATGTCCACGCATCCATCCAGCCTTGTTGATTCTGTGGAATGTGATTCTTTCGCAGAATCGTCTCTGCGGTACACACAACGCAGTTGGGCTGCCCATTTTAATCTTTGCAATGTATTTTCGAGTGTTTTCGGATGTACTTCAACTATTGATATTGATAAATTAGTTTAGATTATAAGGTTAGGTTAGATTAGATTATTAGGTTAGGTTAGGTTAGGTTAGGTTAGGTTAGGTTAGGTTAGGTTAGGTTAGGTTAGGTTAGGTTAGGTTAGGTTAGGTTAGGTTAGGTTAGGTTAGGTTAGGTTAGGTTAGGTTAGGTTAGGTTAGGTTAGGTTAGGTTAGGTTAGGTTAGGTTAGGTTAGGTTAGGTTAGGTTAGGTTAGGTTAGGTTAGGTTAGGTTAGGTTAGGTTAGGTTAGGTTAGGTTAGGTTAGGTTAGGTTAGGTTAGGTTAGGTTAGGTTAGGTTAGGTTAGGTTAGGTTAGGTTAGGTTAGGTTAGGTTAGGTTAGGTTAGGTTAGGTTAGGTTAGGTTAGGTTAGGTTAGGTTAGGTTAGGTTAGGTTAGGTTAGGTTAGGTTAGGTTAGGTTAGGTTAGGTTAGGTTAGGTTAGGTTAGGTTAGGTTAGGTTAGGTTAGGTTAGGTTAGGTTAGGTTAGGTTAGGTTAGGTTAGGTTAGGTTAGGTTAGGTTAGGTTAGGTTAGGTTAGGTTAGGTTAGGTTAGGTTAGGTTAGGTTAGGTTAGGTTAGGTTAGGTTAGGTTAGGTTAGGTTAGGTTAGGTTAGGTTAGGTTAGGTTAGGTTAGGTTAGGTTAGGTTAGGTTAGGTTAGGTTAGGTTAGGTTAGGTTAGGTTAGGTTAGGTTAGGTTAGGTTAGGTTAGGTTAGGTTAGGTTAGGTTAGGTTAGGTTAGGTTAGGTTAGGTTAGGTTAGGTTAGGTTAGGTTAGGTTAGGTTAGGTTAGGTTAGATTTGAAAAAAAATAAACATTTTTTTTTGCTTTTTTCTGATATCATCCAGTGTCCAGTGTACATAAAAAAAACAGTTTGTTTTATTTCTTATGGTTTATAGCCATAAATATCAACATAAACTTAGAACAACGAAGCTACACAAAATATGTTCTATCAGACTTTTTAGGTGAATTACTCCCACTAACCGTACTACGGTCGATGCGAACCAACGGTTAGCGCCAGTGAGTCTCTTCGATTTTTTTTTTTTACTATTTTCCATCGAATCGCCGTTAGTTCATCGCGTTTTTCGATGTAAGTTTCAATGGACTATGTATACGATGCTCAATCGTAGGACATACCACGTCCACTTCCTGGCCACCAGCACTAAAGTGATTGGTTGCCGATGGTGCCGATAAAGGGTGTCGAGTGAAATTATTAAACTTTCAACAGCCTCGACATCCATCAGGGTGGATTGGTTGGTTTGAAGAAGATAAACCTTGTGAATGAAAATTTTCACTGAACCACCCTAACGTGTGTGGCCCATTTTGGACCGCTGCCCAGTTCGTCGCCGTCATCCAGTGTGCTGGGGTGGTATCGAGTAAAATGATGAGTGAATACTGGCGCTGATGAAAAATTACCGATGAAAGGTGCACGATAACTGGGTGCCAGGGAAATGGCACGTGGGCGCACTTTAATTGAGCCATGTGGACGCTGTCAGAGATAATTATCGCCCGGTTCAGATGGTTTCACACGTCGTCTGGCAGGTTTTCTGACGTGGGGACGAAATTGAGGTGCTGGTTGCGGTTAGTTTTGGTGATTTTTTCACATTAATGTTACTTTTCCAATACAAAATTTAACAGCTCAATTTTACTCCCAAAATCAGCCTCCAAAGCGCACAATAATTCGAGTAAATTCCCCCCTGATGTAGGCAATAAAACTCACTCATGCCACCGCACCACATCGCCCAAACTCAGATGGCGCCACCATGTCGACGAACCCCCGGAAGCATCATCAAGACCCAACGAGCAGCGCTTAACTGACTCGCCCCGAAAAAGCACCGAAACGCCATCAGTTGTGTCCACAATGGCCGTTTCGCTACTTCCCAACTAAGAATCCCAGAAATAATTATTCATTGGCAAATAAACCCCCCACCGCCAGGACACCCCGCTCCCCGCCCACCCCTCAATAAAGTTGGCGAAAATTCGAGAAGCTTTGGGAGGGCAACGGAAAAAAAACTGTGCGGGGAAGAAGGTCAAAGGAAAACAATATAGACAAGCTTAATTAAGCTCTGCGAGCTTTTTTTCTGTTGATCCAATTTGCACCCTTACCGACAAAGAGGATGCCGCCTTTTTGGATTACTTTTGCTACGGGTTCCGGAGTTCCGGTTTTTTTTGGGGGGTACGTTGAACGGAGCGAAAAGAATCTCTAATTTCTTGCCTTTTGCAATGTTTTACTGCGGCTTAAATTACTTTACTACTTTGAACGGGCAAGTGGGTTTTGAGTTGAACGGTTTGAGTTTTAAATGTTATTGTTTGATGAAAAGTCTATTTAAAAATAACTGAACAAACAATCATGGATTGTTGAAAAAAAATACATCGAACAATTGAAAGTATGGAGCAACAACAAAAATATCAGATTTGATTTAACTAGTGTGATATCAAACTTTATTAATTTTGTCAAAATCTAAAAAAAATGGCCCAACCAAATGTCAAGTTTGTTTTATACCGTGACTGAAAAGGGTTAATGTAATTTTAGTACAAAGAAAAAACATCAAAATTCGACAATTCACAGCTCAATGGAGAATACATCTATAATTCTGGTGTTAAAAAAGATTCATTAAACAATTTTGCTCTTTGTAATTTCCAACATTGCAAACTATCTCGAAATTTCGGTAAATATATTTTCTTTTACAAAAGTATATAAAATTTAATTTTATGACAAATTTAATAAACTTTTAAATCGAAATTTATACCGACCAATCATAATTTCAAATTGATATCATATAATTTTTGAGATTTGTGGTTTATTCATAAGAATATTGAAAAATGCTTGAACTTAAAATTAATCGCTTTGAACTATTCAAAGAAATGTTCATCCGTGAAGGAATGTAAAACTAACAAAAATATGACTTAAACAAGAATAATTTATTTTGAATGAATATGAAATTCTTAAAATAAGATTCAAGTTAAGAAATCTATTCAAAGAAATGCTCATGTATGAAGGACCGGAAAAATCACCATAAACTGGAACATGATTAATTTTATTTGAAACAATATTAAAATAGTCTGAATTTAAATCAATGTTTTAAGACCATCTAAAAACTGATCATGCTTCAAAGAATGAAACAAAATCCGGAAGAATGCATTTTTAACATACAACTAATGAAGGAGCAACAGCCGCCCAAAGAAGCCGAGTTCAAAGAAATGCACATGTTTGAAATACTAAAAATAGTCACAAAGAACTTAATCAAGAGTTATTCAATTTGAAACAATATGAAAATAAGATTAATTTTAGAAACTAACTTAATCCACCTATTTGGTTGATACCTTCCTCACACTTTACCAAAAATTGATGGTTCGATGGGTTTGGACACGAATTACAGCTAGTTTTTCTTAAAATCCACAATAAAAAAGTTCACAAATATCACTTAAGAGACGTGTTGCCAGATTTACAATGTTTTAGACTCATTGGAAAGGTCTTTTGATTACCTTACCAACGGTTGGTTGGATGATGGATCCAGACATAGTTTAAATACGTTTGAGTGAAATCCGGCTTCAAAAAAGTACATAAATATCACTTAAGTGGGCATAACTCGAGACAGGGTTTCCAGATCATCAATGTTTTGGACTCATTGAAAAGTTTTTTAAATTGAAATTTTTGGAGACGATTTCCAATCACTTATCTGGCATCCGGATAAATACAAAAACACATTTTTATACATAACTTTTGGACTACTTATCGAAACTTTTTTAATTCAGTAGGTACATATGGGACCTCAAACCAAGTTGAATGCAATTAGTTTGACCAAAATCGGTTCAGCCAGTTCTCAACTCAGTGAGAATTTTGGAATGTCAAAAAATGGTCAAAAAGGATGAAAAAAAAAACCACAAAAGCCCTAAACAATAATACATTATTGTGGATGAATTTAAGAATATAAATAACAGTAATGCAACAAAACTAAGAAAGAGTTTCTTTAAAATATTTTCAAATTATTTTTTTTAAGAACTAGTGATGTTTGAAAAATATTATATAAAAACACACGAAAAACTTACAGAAGAAATTATTGATTTGAAACAATGTCGAAACTTCTATCGATTCAAAATATTACATAAAACGTATAATCCTTAGAAAGAAAAATCAAAGATTTTTTATCGATAGATTTATCGTCGATAATATTATCGTCTAACGATAACGATAACCAACCAAATTATGTTGAATTTTCAAGCTTTCATTGATTTAGTATTTTTTTGATAATATGGTAAGTTTCAAAGTTTAAATACTTAAAACAAAAATCACAAAATACCTGAATTTTTTGAAAGTACTAACGTTTTTATAATTTGCAATATTGATATCAAATTGGTATATGGGTATCAAACGATTTGAAATTCTGCATGTATTTTAACTGTTTTTTTCACAAAATACCGTATTTTCTAGATTATTCTCATTTTTTATAATTCGTATTATGGGTATCAAACAAAGCGAAATTTTACCTGCTTTTAATTAAGAAAAAAACTTAGTTTTTCGAGGAAATATGGTATTTTGTGAAAATTTGAGCATTTCATTCAAAAATCTCTTAAACTGTTGAACAGACATTAAGAAAATTCAAATCTTCGATACCCATATTGTGAATTTTAAAAATTTGAACATTTTCGAGAAAATAGGTATTTTGTGAAAATTTAAGTTTATCGTTCAAAAAACTCTATAACAGTTAAAATACATGCAAAATTTCGAATCGTTTAATACCCATATTACGAATAATAAAAATTTGAGCATTTTCGAGAATAAACGTTATTTTGTTAAAATTTGAGTATTTTATTCAAAAAACTATAACAGTTAGAAAACATGCAACATTTTGAATCGTTTGATAGTCTTACTGCGAATATTAAAAATTTGAGTACATTCAAAAAACAGTATTTTGTGATTTTTTAAGTATTTATTTTTTGAAATAAACCATATTATCAAATAAATATTTACTGACAGGAAGCTTGAAAATTCAAGATGATTTGGTTGGTTTTAGTAAATTTTAGAAATATATTAAATTTAAGTTATCGTCCATTATCGATATAGAACTATCGTTATCGTTATCGAACTTCGATAATTTTATTTTTAAAAGCCTTGGAAAAAAAACTAACAAAAAATATTGATTCAGTAAACTTTCTGTAGTTTAGATCAGGCCTGTCCAACGTCCGGCCCATTACGGCTTTTCAAAATAGTTCTATGACCGGCCCTTTATAAAGTATTCAATAAATAAATTGAGTGTCTAAATAAAAAAAATATCTTGAGATCAATTTTTCAGATATTATAACAAAACATTTATTTGTTTATTCTGCTTTTGACATACAATGTTGCTAATTTATCGTTTGTTAGGATTATGCCTTTGTATTTTTTGAAATGAATTTATTTTACATCTAAACATTCTTTATGTTTGAATTTAATTCTCATCATTTTAATACTTATGTTATCAGATATAATTAATAAACTTGAAAAATATGCAAAAAGATTGCAAAAGACACTGAATTCTAATTTCCTAAAGTTTTGGCTGTTTTTATTTCTAATTCAATTGTTTCTTTTATGAGGATTTTGGTATTTTTTTTCAGAGCAGCTTTTCAATGATAAAGTTTTTTGCTGGGAAAAAGTTTAAAAAAGGCAAATTAATCATATTGAAAATAAAGATCGCTGCAAATATTTAAAAAAAAAAAACAATCTAAAGAAATTAACAAATCAGATAGCATTTTTTTCATAATCTTCAATAATTCTAAGAAATTTGAAGAATGACGAATCAGATATATATTTGTATACACTTTTTTTAATTCCATGTTTAAAAACAAATTTGAAATGTTTTGTAAAATATTTGAATAAAGGTAAACAACAACGCAATTTTTTTCGTAGAGAAGACGAAATTTTGATATTTTTTTAAGTTAAAGATGTTAGGGAATTCAATTTCAATCGACAAAAGTAATTACAATACAATTGTGTCCAAAACAAAATGAAAGTAAATCAACTAAACACATCTTTGAAAGTAATCTTTGTATTTCTTTCTTCTTATTTGCAACACTTGTTTATGTATTTGTTTACTTGAACTAGCCTATTAAAATGAATTTTATGAAAAAAATGTTTACTGTTTTTTACTTTCACCAACATTAGTTCCGGCCCGCATCTGCTTTGGAAAAATCAGATCCGGCCCACTGGGCCAAAATGTTGGGCACCCCTAGTTTAGATGATATTTTTTAAAAATGTTTGGGTTCTGTATTTTTTCATAAAGCTTTCAAAGAAGTCCTCATGTATAAGTTTATGCAATAATTTGGGTAATATAACTGAAACACGAATAAATTACATTGGAAGAATTGAATTATCTACAGAAACATCACAAAACCAGGAAAACATAAATTTGAAAACAAAAAAATAGTTTTGAAAAATGATTGGAAAAGAAAAATTTCTGCTCATATTAGAATAAGTGAAATACTCACACAAAAAAGAAACATTTATCAATTAGAAGGAGATGTGTTTGTTTTAATGATTTTTCAATATGTTCATTTGATTATTTCCGCTTGGGGACAAAAAACAATTATATAGAATTGATTTAGATTGTTATAAGTGTTAATGTTGTTCGATATTTATTCAATATTCCATGTAGATGATTTTTGAAAGAAATCTGTCTCTTAGTTATGAGAAAATAAGTGAACAGTCTCTTTTAAACACGAAGACAGCATACCAACAATATAGATGTCTTGTTATTTGTACCTCACCTCAGCATGCTCTCAATTCTGAAACAAACATAAATAAAACTAGGAAGAATAAATAACACCACATAATTGCAGAATAATTTGCCCACAAACACTACACCACAAAGCACCACCACCACCACTTCCAAATCCACCACTGCCCATGTCACTCACTCACACGGCAGCCCGTTTGATACATGCATGAGAATTTGTCGTGTGTCGAGCTCGCAAGCAGTTTGTCCAGCAACTGACAGATGTCATCTTGACGGGAATCAACGTCCCTTCCCCCCTGAATCCCTTCACCACCCCTCTGAAAGCTTCCTGCTAAGGTTTAGTTTTAGCTAGAGTGCTGAATATTTTCCCAACCGTTACAAATCTGTGCAGCGTCCACCACCCGCCGCGTCCTCGCAAAGTTATTTTTTCCTGTTTGTGCCTTCTGAAACACTTGGGCACAACCGACATGCTTAATTACACGGCTCCCGATCCCCACTCCGCCACAGATGACGCCACAGACAAGTAGACGTTATTATTTTATCAGTTTAGCTTTTTTGTGGTGATTAAGTTAACACACCACCACTACTTAAAGTTCACCACAACTCATTTACTTCGGTTTGGTAGCAACATGAATTAATTTGGTGAATTTGAAATTTCCAGTGGTGAGTTTACGAAACTCACCAAACATTCAAACGAGCTGTTGCAACTGCGATTGCTGGACTTTAAAAAAGTGTGTTGCGTCTATTTATCTGTGACTACACTGTCAAAGACCAAAGCTGTGACGTCAGATTTCCGCATTTTCATAAGAGAACCACTGCTGGGGGAGAGAAGGGAAATGGGGCGTTCAAAGGAAATCCTACCACCACCACCAGTAAGGACGTGAACCGCGACGCGCCCAATATTAAAGCGTGCCCCCACGCACCCCAGTCACTAAGAGGGATCCGTGGTCACCCTCGTTTGTCGCTGTGTCACGCGTGGTGAAAAGTGGGAGGCTGATGGATTTTGGGGTGGTGAATACAGGGGGTGCAAAGCGAATAATTAAAGCTCAGATTGCTGTGATTCACAAGATCACCTTGAAGAACATTCTTATATTTCAACAAAATTAAATAAAATGTGTTTTTATTTCAATTTTATGGAAAATCAATCACAACGGCGTCAAATTTGGACACCCTATTCAGCAAGTCCAGCCAGCCTTAAAACCACAAACGGACTGCGGCCAAGTGTATTCATTTGCGCGCCATCACTCGGTGCAAATGGGTGTCCATAAATTAGCTGCCAATGGGGTGGAGAGCGAGGTCCCATCCGAAAAGAGAGAGGTGGAATGGTGGGGAGGTGACCGCAAAAGTGTACTCCAGGGCGGTAAAGGACCACCCCCAAGCTTGTACTGCTGTTATGTCGTGTATGCACAAGAGTTGACTTGCTGAAATCAATAAACGGGCAAAAATTGTGCGGGAACTTGTGATTCTGGGAGTTGAAATTTCTACTGTGTCAATATTAACTCAAACAGTGCAAGAATGCAGAATTTCCAATAGTGTTGGGTCAATTTTGAAAAAAAAATCGACTTTGAGAGCGAGTCCAATAGCAAAGCATACCCATATCGCATCGACCTCGCCAATCTTCCTGAAATTTTCAGGGATTGTTTGTAAAACTAGCATTATTTTAGAAATCACGCTTTTTTTAGTCATTTGAAAAGTAACTTTTAAATAACTAAATGAAAGTTTACAATTTGCAATACAAAGCCATTGAACTTGAAAAATTTGTTCAGGAAAAGCCGAGAAAATCAAAAGCATATTTTTGACCAACATTCCCACACATGCGCAGACATTTGCTCTGAATTTGAAGATTTCAATGCAAAAAGGCAAAGAAAATTCATTATATTGCAGTAAAGTCCGTTCGAAATAATAAGTTTTCATAAAATCTAAGTTTTATTGAAAGTTTAAAGCTTCAATTTCTTATTGCCGAAATTTTTTTTTTCGGTATTGTACTTTAAATATTCACTAAATCACTATTTTTCAAAAAATCGTAATTTCCTGACAAATGGCATTTTATGTCTTCTTAAACATAAAGGAAAATTTGTCCTAAGGGGTAACATTTGTCCCTGATCACGGATCCCAGCTCCATTTTTTCGTGTGTCGTAACGGAAAGGACCCCTTTCAATTTTGAACATTCGAAATATACGTGTTTTTCAATTTCATAAATCATAAATCATAAATCATAAATCATAAATCATAAATCATAAATCATAAATCATAAATCATAAATCATAAATCATAAATCATAAATCATAAATCATAAATCATAAATCATAAATCATAAATCATAAATCATAAATCATAAATCATAAATCATAAATCATAAATCATAAATCATAAATCATAAATCATAAATCATAAATCATAAATCATAAATCATAAATCATAAATCATAAATCATAAATCATAAATGATATATCATAAATCATATGAACATATCGAAACTTTATATAAATCAATTGGTACGTATGGGACCCTAAAACAAATCGTATGCAACTGGTTTGACCAAAATTTTGGTCACATACACACACACCCCTAGCAACATTTTAGGTTTTAAGTAGGCCATAAAAGCCTATTTAGGCCGTATGAGGGTTTTCAGAACCATGATAAAACCTGTAAGTTTAAAAATGTTACTAGGGACATACACTCACACAGACATTTGTTCAGTTTTCGATTCTGAGTCGATATGTATACATGAAGGTGGGTCTACGTCAGGGGTGCCCAACCTTTTTGCCCTGCGGGCCAGATCTGACTTTTCTAAACCAGTGGCGGGTGCTTTCAAGTCTAGATTTTTTTTATGTTTTTTATGTGTCCTTTCAATAAATAGAC
The DNA here is from genome assembly GCF_016801865.2 of Culex pipiens pallens. NCBI lineage: Eukaryota > Metazoa > Arthropoda > Insecta > Diptera > Culicidae > Culex > Culex pipiens. The sequence goes on along the minus strand of NC_068937.1, from coordinate 35,849,714 downwards.
TAGTGTTAGTTCATTACCTTGATTTTAGATAGATAAACAAAGATTAATTTCAAAAATATGTTTATTTGATTTATTTTTTTTGTTTAAAATTGTTTGTATAATTGCTTATGAAAAAATATATTTTTGCTTGCTGATTTCTTTACTTATTTTGCACTTTTCTGGAAAAATCTAGAATTTTTTGCAGCAATCTTTATTTTCAGTATGACTAAATTGCTGTCTGTAAGCTTTTTCAAACAAAACTGTATCACTGCAATGTTTTACTAAAAAAATACTTTCTTTTGATATTTCACTTATTGAAAAAATCAATTTTAATCAAGTTCCTCAAAAAAGAAAAGCTTCAATTTGCAGTAAACATGGTACAAATTGTAAAATTTTAAATTAAATGTCTTTTGTGCATTTTTAGACAGCGATACAAGTTTATTTTTCATTTAACATTTTTACGAAATGGGTAATTTCGTTATCTTGCACCATTTTACAGTTTATTGGTTGATTCTGAAACTTTCAATAAAGAAATGACATGATGCATTCGAAAGAAAAAATATTTCAAAATTACAAAGCCAAATCAAAATAATAGTTGAATTCACAACATTTTATCTCAAAAAAAAAAAATGATCTCAAGTTTATTTTTTTATTTAGACACTCAATTTTTTTATTTAATATTTCATGATCAGCGTTAGGGGCCGGTCATAGAACTATTTTAAAAAGTCGTCGCGGGCCGGATAAAATGGCTTCACGGGCCGGATCCGGCCCGCGGGCCCTACGTTGGGCAGGCCTGGTCTACGAGCTTTCTGAGAAAAGTTCATTTTTATAGCAGGATAATAGCATTACCTCAGTGAGTAAGGTAAAACGGGCAAAATATCGAAAATTTATTTGCTCTTTCAGTAGATCACATTTATTTCTAAGTGAGATTTTGTTTTTTAATTGAGCTTCAAAATTGGTTTCAAAGGCCTCCCTTATTTATATTTTTATGATATATTTTTTTTTCTAAGATTTTGCAATTGTGATGTATTACCACAATTTATCAAGTTGATTGATTTATCAATTTGGCTGAAATAGTCCCAAATTGGGACCGGGATAAGACCTTCGAGTTTCGAGTTAGGGCAAAATGGGTTTATTTCATGATTTTTGATACCGGGCATGAAAAATAACATTTTGACGGAAATGACGACAATTTAAATTTTGAAGAAAAACTTACATTTCGGGATAGTTCAACCCTGCCCACGATTGATAACCAGCACTGACCAGCCGCCCCACGCACTCCACTCTTGCTCATTTATTCAGGTCATCATACGGAGAACTCAAGCCGGTTCCATCATCGAGACCTCCACATATGCAATTTTCGACGGAAAACCCCCCATTCCCTGGGCTGGGGCTCTGTTGATTATCAAAATTGGATGCGAGTTCGCTGGAACGGACTTGTGAATTCGAAATGTTCAGTGCGGGTGCGCGGGCTTAGGGGTTGTTTCGAGTTTGCAGCTTTTGGACAGCTGCCGCAAGTATTGATTTGCACCGAAATTCATAAGCTGTAATTAGTGGCAATAATTGGAAATTTCACCGCAGGGACGCGACGGTGGGGAGGTGCCACGTCGGGACATTTATGATGATTTGGGTGAAAACGAGATCCTTGATGTGTTTGGATTTGTGTAGCTCAATAAGGCTAATTTATACGGATCAATTCAATTAGTGTAGTTGATGGCATCAAACAGTAGCAATATTATTGATTTTTCATGCGACAGTGGTATTTTTTAGAATTTAGATAAAAGTTGTCTTATGATGCATTTCTCTCCGCAAACCCCGCTAAAACATGAAAAAGCTTCTTCTCATTGAGGGTAGTGCGCTTTAACTGGGTCCCCCTGTCGACTGCTTAATGCTCTGTCACACGGAGACTTTGTTTGTTCAGAGCTCTTCAGCAGCCCACTTCAAGCAGAGATCCAGAGCAGGTGCAAACAAAATTTCCAATTAGCACCCGTGGCAGTAGCACACTGGAGAAAATAATTGCGCCCGTAATTTTTACAACCCCTTTTTTTTTGAGTCAGTCACGGGCGCCCCAGACGACACCGGGTTCCATTATTCACGCCAGTCACAGTCACAGGCACAGTCCGTGTCAACAAGTGCAGAGCCAGCCATTAACTTTTTCCCCCAACCCAGCGTCCTGTTTTTTTTTTTGTTAAGTGGAAGGGTGATGGTGTAACAGTGTTGCAGGTTGAACACACAGTGTCGAAAAATCGATTTTTGGTCATTTTTGGAGTTTCCATGTAAAATATTCATTTAAACCCAAAATATGACCAAAAATCGTTTTTTTCTTACAATGTGGCTCCATTCCGAGGGCAGATTCAGATTCAGCGGACAAAATTACAAAAAATACGTATATTTGAACAATTTTTGAATTTCGTTAGGGTGGTCCCATATGGTTTAATCATGAAAATTTGACTTTTTCAAATGAAGATATCCTGAGTTTAAGGAAATAACACTTCTGAGATTTTTTCAACGTTTTTAGTGCTAGATCTCCTCTTTCAAAAGCAACATGTTTGCACCTTTTTTTCCTTAAAAAGGTTGTTACTTTTGTTAAATGGCAAAAATATAAAAAAAAGTTCGTTTTTTAAAGCTATAAAAGTACCACGTTCAAAAAACTGATTTTCGAAGGTTTGCTCAGATGCCTTCTATAAATTTGGTCGTAGAAGGCGTAGAATACTAGATAAAATTTTGGTATCTTCGACAAAGTTGCGTGAATTGGCTAGCCCAACAACTTTCCAGAAGACGAAAAAAAATCCCAAAAATATTCCTGAAAAGTTAGGTTTTCAAAATCACCCTAATCGTGAACCACCCTATTTTTCAACCAAACCAAAAGTTACCCCTTTTTCATTTGCAACAACCCTCGTGAAGACACCGAAGCTCCAAAACTTCACCATTTTTTTCGGAAAATCCATTTTCCACTTAATTTTGCGATCTGGACCACTGTGCACTGTTAAGGTTAGCAACGTTCATTGGCTGGAGGCTGGAAAAAATGAGACAACTTTAGAAAGACTTCTTTTTTTCAAGGTGACTCTGAAGTTGCGGTGTTTTGAAGACACGAGAAAGTTTTTGGTTTGTCAGATTACATCACTTGGTAATGTTAATCAACAAGATTTACAGACAAAATTAAGCTTTACGAATAATCAAAGTTTCAAAAGGTACTTAACGAAATTCAACGTATTTTCGATTATCTTGTAAATAGCGCTTAATTTTTTGACATGGCACCGTAAAACACAAGAAAACTTTTTTTTGTAAATCTCATTAAAAATTACGTGTGTTTTGTAACTTTCCTGTGTTATTTTATATTGTGTAAAAATGTTTTACGAAGTTAAAGAGCAGACAAAAAACACAAAAAAATTGATTTGATTTTGACCAATTTACACACAATTGTGGGCTTTTGAAAATATTTTTTTTTTTCAAAAAGTTTCGGAAATTTTGCATTAAAATGACCTTTTGGAACTTTGTTTTGACTAGTTCAGTGCTAGAAAAGGTTTTTTCTAAAATAATTTCAGGGGTCAAAACTGGTCAATAATGGCGAAAATCATTACTTATTCAAGAAACTTTTTCTCAAAATTCTGATTACTCGTGAAGAATTCATGCAGACCTCTAAAGTTCGTACATATTTTTATTAATTTTGTTCATATAGATATTCTCAAAAAGTCATCCTGTACAGTTACAAAAAAGTAATATTGAAAAGTTTTTTTGTTCTATGTGAATTCTCCATAAAATGAGATGTCTAACGATTTTTGACTGTTGATTCAACAGTGTTGAGTTTCGAGAATGACGGCGATTTTAAAACATTTTTAATTTTTTTTAGTGAAAATTAATGCTCAGAAAAAATAAATAAATAAATAAACTCAACATGATTTTGTTCTTTTAAATTTATTGTTTTGTTCATAAAGAATTAATCAGAAGATCAGTTTTTTTTATATTTAGATTTACTTGAGATAATATTAATTTCTGAAGCAACTGGAAACAGAATTAACCCCAAACTGCCAAAGTATAATTGAGATTTTTTTACGTTTCTGTTTCCCGAGGTAATAACAAAATTAATAATATTTCAATAACAAATCCTGTTAAAATAACAAAAAGTGTTATTATTTTATCCTGAAGTTCAACTGCAAGAAGAAAAAATAATACCAGTTTCTGATAAAATAACAAAATTTGGTATTGAAGTGATAATATATTGAAAATGTTTAATAACTCGCTACATTTTAAAAACTCTCCTAATAACAAAATTTGTTATTCGTTTGATACTCTGACTTATAAATAAAATTACCATAAATCGCACAAATGTAATAGTTTTTAAGTGTCCATAACACAATCTGTTTTTATTTTTTCTTTTGTTAAATATGTTTAGATCTTTGGGATAATTTTGTCTAATTTCGTCGGGGTCATTATTTTGGCCATGAAATGGGGTCCTTAAGCTTAATTTATTCTAAAAAGTTGAAGTTTTGAAAGTTGATTTTTTAATTATTTTATATACCCCCTAAAGGACTTTGTTTAAAATGGTTAGAACTATGGGATAATTTTGGCCAATTTCGTCAGGGTCATTATTTTGGTCATGAAATAGGGTTTTAAAGCTAAAATTATTCTAAAAAGTTGAAATTTTGAAAGTTGATTTTTTTAATTGTTTGATATACCCCCTAAGGGACTTTGCTAAAATTGGCTAGAACTATGGGATAATTTTGACCAATTTCATCGGGGTCTTTTATTTCACCATGAAATGGGGTTTCAAGCTAAAATTAATCCGATAAAATTAACTTCAGAGAAGTTATTTTTTTAAATTAATTGATTTATTTAAACGGAATTGATTTATTTATTGAGAATTTAGGAAGTGTGAATAACAATAACTGTTATTATTTTCACAGAGCCAGGAAGTCGGAGCTGACGTTGAAGTTCGAGCTGAAGACCTCGGAGACGGCATCGGATTCAGCTAATTTTTAGCATTTTTTACTTGGAGTTATGGCAACTGCAGGTTTATTTGCAAATTGCGAATAGACCAAAACAATAACTTTTTTTTTGTTATGAAGACATACCAGTGCAATAAAATTTTTTTGTTATTATGCTGCTCCACCTCTCTGCATAAAATAACAAATCTGGTTATTTTTTCCTGATTCTTTCTGTTTTATTGGTTTGTTATTGCAATAACAACATATTAACAGTTTAAGTTATTCTTCGAACAAATCTTTGTTATTGATTTTTGTTATTTTAACAACTGATCCGATCATCCCAATAACATATTTCGGTGTTCTCACGATATCAAAAACTGACCTTCCGAAGTTATTTCCGTCTGCTCGGGTTACCATGATCAAATGAGATGAAATCGGATTGGTATCGTTAAATATTTCAAATAGGTTTATGCAAGAAGAATTTCTTCAATTCGTTAAATACCTAGTATTCATGAAATTATTCATTGAAGTAAAATAATTGGAGCACTGGTGCAACAATGGTGTTATAGGATTAAACAGGAAAGGACTGAGGAATGATGTTAATTAATCGTATAATTTAAATCGTGTTTCTGTGCTATGAAAAAACCATTGAAAACTACTTTGTATTTTTAAGAGGTGCCCCAAAATGCAAAAACATTTTTAAAACTTGCTCAAAATATTTAAAAACATTGAGTTGTTTGAAATAAAAAGAACACGAGAAGTTAGATTTTAAAGGAAGAATCAAAAAAACTTTATAATTTTGTTCAAGATCTAAAGCCAGTTTGACTTGTTTTAGAAAAGTTACTTGTCATTAAAAACGTAATTTCTGCATTTATTTTCACTCTCTCAATCTAGTCACAGAGGCAAGTTTAAAATAAATTCTATGATTGTGGGGTTTTGAATTTTTGCCTGTTTTCCCATTTTGTGCTATAAAATGGCATCATTATCATTCAAATTGTAAAACAGTGCGTAGAGGCATAGTCTGGGACACTACAAAAATTACTGCAAAATTCTTTTTTGTCAAAATATAGGAAATGTTAGATAAAAACATAGCCAAATTTGACTTCTGAAAAATGTATTTTTTGCCTTCCACACGTTACTGAGGAAAGGCTATAAAATCACTCGAAAAATGAACTTCTCAATTAGACCTCCTAGACCCACCTTCATGTATACCTATCGACTCAGAATCCAATTCTGAGCAAATGTCTGTGTGTGTGGTGGGATGTTGATCAAAAATTTGTCACTCGATTATCTTGACATTGGCTTAACCGATTTTGTCCGTATTGGCGTCATTCGATCCGTCTTGAGGTCCCATAAGTCGCAATTAAAAATTATGCAGTTTAGTTAAGTACTTCAAAAGTTATGCTAAAAAACGATTTTAGCAAATGTCCGGAAAATTGTAAAAAGGGTGGTTCTTGTAAGAAAACCCGTCATACATGAACACGTGGCATAGCATCCACTCAAGTTTTGGCTCAGAAACATATTTTAAAGTAATAAAATTATAATTTTTGATGTTCCTGTCACAATTCGAACTATTCCAAATAACGTAACATGATGATTTTGTAATAATAATGCAATCGATGCTTCCCCACGTGTTCACCGTCTGTCATGGGGCGTCGTAATTTTTAGCTAGCCGTCATAGCATACTAAGGACAATGCGTACATTTGAAGGGTGAATCGTTGATTCTGGAGACACCGGACGTCGATCCAATGCGCACCTTGGGGACAGAATAGACAACCCTAATTCCATCTGGAATTTGTTCATTGGACCATCCCCTACACACCTGTCTTTATTCCGAGTGAATCCATGTTGTCCCCAGACCTGTAGGAACGATTGAACGAAAAGCACAAAAATCCCATAGTAATTTCCATGTAAACTTTAAACCGCTGGGGACAAGCCAATTCTCAACCAAATGGGCTGATATTTGACATGAGAGTCCCTATGGGTATCCTTTAACTGGGGAAACCTCGGTTTGTCTGATTCTGAGAACTTTTTTGTTTGGAACACCCTAATGTATGTACTTTATTGTGCTTCCGATTAAAAATCAACCACAGTTTATTAATACATTATGATTCACATTTAAAAAAAAGTTTTACATGAATAAGTTTATTTTCTTAATCTATTTATTTAAATTGACTGGGAAATCTTTTAAAAAAAATCATAGTATCTGAAAAAAGTATCAAAAAAAAGAACATAACTTCCAGTCAAAGCTTTTTTTTTAAATGTAAATTGAATTTATTTTTATGTATGAAAAAACATGTTTCAATTATGTTAAAAAATATTCACTTATTTCGAATATTTTTTTATGTACGCAAAATTAATATTAAACAAACTAAATAAAGAAATAAAGAACTCCAAGAAAAAATCCTGAAAAGTAAAACTGGTCGAACCGCCCCTGTGTCACGAGATATCAAAAAACGGACTTCGAATTCGTGATCAGGGACAAAACTACCCCTTAGAGCAAAGTTTCACGGAAATTGAAGAGGGGTCGGGGCAACTGCTGTGTAATTTGAATGAGAATAATCGTGCTTTTAGAGATAGATATTAAAAAATCAAATCAACTATTGTGACCATCGGGTAAAACAAGACATATAACATTTGTTATTGGTTCACGAGCCTTCTTCTGCTTTATTGTTTTCACTCGAAGGTCATTTTTAGCACAACTGTGGTACGAATAGCTCACATACTACTATATAGTTTCTTCTTCAGCTTGTTTTTTTATCAGTTTCGCCATAGAATTACATAATTATCTCTTGTTTTGCAACAAATTGCTTCATGCATAATTTGACTCAAAATATACTGTTCAAAACATAACAAAAGTCACAAGAAAATAGTGAGGCACTGAAACCCATGTTTTGCTTCCAAAATTACAAATTGGTTCTGTCCAAAAGGTTTTCTAGTTCACACACTTGTTTATTTTTTCCCCCTATTTGGCATGGAATTGATCTGTTTTGTTTTTAAAATGATATCAAATTTATCAATACTATACCCCCGTTCTCGGGAAGATTAACTGATGCAAACTGCAATCTAATAACTTACCCCTTTTTCCAAAAGGAGCTAAAAGCAAAAAAGCTCAAAACTTTAATGCTCGCTCAAGTTTGATCATAATCCTGGGTGCTGCTACCTTTCCGTATTTATTTTTTTTTTTGCTCACACTGGTGGGCCAGAAAAGTGAGTTAGAGGAGAGAAAAAAAAAACTTTTTCAATTTCCGTAAAGCGATCCGGGCAGCATCTCATATTTTTTTACCCACGCTCCCAACCGGCCATCAGCCTGCCAGTTTGCTGCGCTACCCCTTCGGGAAATCCACGTCACTTATTTCAAGAGCACGAACGCCGGCCACCCTCGGGCCTTTTGGCGGGCATTGAGAGGCAAAAACGGTTCTGGGAAAAATTGTTGGTCAAAGTTTT